>NC_061087.1:54932382-54937382 GCF_015104395.2 Macrobrachium nipponense
TCATCTGTGAAAAAGCCAGCGGAATCTACAATGACTTGAAAGGAAAGCAAGCAGCTGAGAGAGGGGAGACTTCGACGCCAGTGGAAACCTTCAAAGCCAGTCGTGGCTGGTTCGACAATTTCAAAAAACGGACTGGGATACACTTGGTTGTGAGGCATGGGGAAGCAGCAAGTTCCGACTTGAAAGCCGCGGCGGACTACGTCAAAACCTTTGCCTCAGTTATCACAGAACAAGGATACATCCCCTAACAAGTGTTCAACTGCGATGAAACTGGCCTTTTCTGGAAGAAGATGCCCAGGAGGACATTCATCATGGCAGGGAGAAGAGACTACCAGGCCATAAACCCATGAAGGACCGGTTAACCCTAGCCTTGTGTGCCAATGCCAGCGGTGACTGTAAGGTCAAATCACTGCTGGTGTACCACTCAGAAAACCCACATGCTTTCAAGAGCCAAAGGTTAAATTTAAAGTTTAAGTTATTACTTAGTGTTACAAAAGTGTAGCGTACCGAACGTGTTGCTGCCAAGTCTCTCTTCTCCCCTTTCTCTCTCCATCCTCCTCCACACACCGCCGTTAGCCGCTACCGTCTGTCTCGAAGGTAAGAACTCCATAATAATGTCACATTTTATTGCAGATCATAACCAGTACATAGTTTTCTGTTATTTTGTGGGCGTAGGTTGTGAATTAGAACAATTAAAAACATGTTTTTCCACTGTAATGTACTGATTTTAGATGTTTTTTCAAAGGGTGGGAACGGATTAATTTTTTTTTAGTTATTTTATATGGCAAAAATTGATCTGAGATACGAGCGAATTGACATACGAGCTCGGTCCCGGAACGCATTAAGCTCGTATCTCAAAGTATTATTGTAAAACTTTATGAAATGGCTAATATAAAACGATGCAAACATTACGACAATCGGACAAAAGAATTTCTGATTTTTTCGGCAGTTACCGCGAGGACGTAAGGAAAATGTTTTTCAAAAATTCACCATAAATCAAAATATTTTGCTAGAGACTTCCAATTTGTTGCAAAATGAAGGTAAATGATTGATTATTACTAGAATGTAAGTGTTTTAGCTTACAATTGCGTTTTATTACCATTTCGGTCGAGTCAAATTTGATCAAAGGTTGAAATTTTGGCGCTTATCGTAATTTGTATGAAAATATTTCACAACTGATAAAAGTTACAATCATGGATTGTTTTTGGTTGTACTCTACATGAAATTTTGCACATTTCCATATATAAAACTTTATGTAATGGCTAATATAAAACGGTGCAAACATTACGACAATCAGACGAAAAAATTTCTGATATTTTCGGAAGAGTTACCGCGCAGACGTAAGGAAAAAGTTTTTTTTCAAAAATTCAACATAAATCGAAATATTGTGCTAGAGACTTCCAATTTGTTGCAAAATAAAGGTAAATGATTGAATATTACTAGAATGTAAGTTTTAGCTTACAATTGCATTTTATGACCACTTTGGTTGTGTCAAAGTTGACTGAAGGTTGAAATTTTGACACTTATCATTATTTGTATGAAAATATTTCAAAACTGATAAAAGTTACAACCATGGGTTATTTTTAGTTGTATTCTACATGAAATTTCGCACATTTTCATATATAAAACTTTATGTAACAGCTAATATAAAATAGTGCAAACATTATGACAATTGGACAAAAAATTGTCAGATTTTTTCGGCAGTTGCCATGCAGAAGGAAAAAGTTTTTTTTTTAAATTCGCCATAAATCGAAATATTGTGCTATGCTAGAGACTTCCAATTTGTTGCAAAATGAAGGTTAAGGATTGAATATTACTAGAATATAAGAGTTTTAGCTTACAATTGCATTTTTCGACCATTTCCGTTGAGTTAAACTTGACCGAAGGTTGAAATTTTGGCACTTATCGTGATTTATATGAAATATTTCAAAACTGATAAAAGCTACAACCATGGGTTGTTTTTTGTTGTATTCTACATGAAATTGCACACATTTTCATATATGAAACTCTATGTACTGCTAATATAAGATGGTGCAAAAATTACGTCAAAGTAACAAAATAATTTCTGAGATGTGCCCGCTGATGCTTTTCAGTGCAAGAAGAAAGAAATTTGCGCATGCAAGCCTGGGTTATGCTTGTAAACAAAATAACAGTTTAATCCGTGTACTCCAAGCATCCCTCAAGGTGCGTGATTCAAAAGTTTCCGCCAAGTAGGCATATAACTATTTTACCACAAATTTTAAAAAAAAACTTCTTTGTGTCGACGTATCATACGTCAATTAAGCACCCAACAGACAATTTTCGTCGACGTTTAATACGCCCAATATGCGTTTAAGGGTTAATATCTAATTTGCTATACATCAGAAAAAATATTTTCATATATGTTAGCTGAAGGGGAATTTTTTAGTTGATAAGAAATTTGTCAGCTCACGTGCGCAAACCATCGAACCCAACAAATTCAGGACACACAGTGAAGCTTTACACCACACAGCCACGCAAGAGGGTATAAGTTTATGCCGCTTCTCAACTACAAATACCTGTCGCTCTCGGGTGTTCGTTGTTTTGGGGTCGGCATCAACCCACCTCGACCTCGGTAACATTGTAGTGCTTTTGTCCTCACGTAGCCATTATATGAGTCATATCACATTGCCCTGATTCATATACATACATCGAGCTTCACTGTGCATCCTGAATTTGTTGGGTTCGATGGTTTGCGCCCATGAGCTGACAAATTTCTTATTGACTAAAAAAATTCCCCTTCGGATAACATATGTGAAAATACATTAATTCCGAGGTAGAGCGAATTGGATTTTAAAGGACATTTGTAGCTCCATATATATGTGTGTGAATATATATACAGTATTCACGTTCTCCGGATTGTCGGACTTCTCTTTGGACCTTATCTACCTATTATTTGCAAGAAATTCGCCTATTCACGTTTTTCCAACGGTAAATAATCCCAAATTAGTGTATTTTGATGTTATTTTCATGACTATATACATTTTTCTGATACAAAAATTATTTACTAATTTTAAAATATTAATACTGATCAATGCTGTATTTAGTAAGTTTAATAAGATTTAATGATATTACATAATAACAATTATTCTCTCTCTCTCTTTCTTAAAGAGGTGTATGGGTGAATGCTTTCTGTACGATAAATAAATGATTTACTAATTTTCAAATAACATAAATGTAAAGAGCAATCAATACATTAAAGAAAATGCTATAGTGAATTAGTAAGATTTTAGTTTATATATTAAAAAATTATGTAAGATAAACTGAGGTCGAACGGCTGTCAAATATATCAAGTAATGTGACTGGAGGGGAGGGAGTATGTTTTCTCTCTCTCTCTCTCTCTACTGAGATTTGAGATTTTTATAATACATTATGTATAATATGTTTATTAACCCTCTTACACCGAAGCGGTAACAAAAAAATTGTCTCCCATGTGCCGGAGGTGTTTCAGAGTGAGCGCGGAAGCAGAAAAAATATTTTTTTCAAAAAATCACAGCGTGCTTAGTTTACAAGATTAAGAGTTCATTTTTGGCTCCTTTTTTGTCATTGGCTGAAGTTTAGTATACAACCATCAGAAATGAAAAAAATTATCATTATCATATATAAATAATGCGATATATGATGGCGCAAAAACGAAATTTCATATATAATTGTATTCAAATCGCGCTGTGCGCAAAACGGTTAAAGGTAACAAGTTACTTTTTTTGTTGTTGTGATGCACACTAAATTGCAATCATTTTGGCATATAACACATTGTAAAACGATAAAAGCAACACAGAAAATATTATCGCAAAATAATGCATGAATTCGAATATTATCCTAGAGACTTCCAATTTCTTTCAAAATGAAGACATATGATTGAATATTACTATACAATTGAATATTACTAAACAATTGCAGTTTTCGACCATATCTGACGAGTTAAAGTTGACCGAATGTCGAATTTTTTTATATATATATTTTTTATATGCAATTATTTTGGAAATAAGAAAAGCTACAACCTTCAAATATTTTTAGTTTTATTCTACATGAAATTGCGCACATTTTCATATATAAAAAAAAACTCTATGAAATGCCTAATATGAAACGGAGCAAATATTCCGAGAATGGTACGTACGTATTTCGGAGATTTGTGGCGGAGAATCCGCGCGCGGAGGGAAGGAAAGATTTTTTTTTTAATTCACCATAAATCTAAATATTTTGCTAGAGACTTCGAATTTGTTTCAAGATGAAGATAAATGACTGAATATTACTAGACTGTAAGAGTTTTAGCTTACAATTGCGTTTTTTTACCATTTCGGTAGAGTCAAAGTTGACCGAATGTGGTTTTTTTTCTATTTATCGTGATTTATATGCAAATATTTCAAAAATGAGAAAAGGTACAACCTTCAATTATTTTTGTTGTATTCTACATGAAATTTTGCACATTTTCATATATAAAACTTTATGTAACAGCTAATTTAAAATGGTGCAAACATTACCACAATCGCACGTATGATTTTTTCGGAAGAGTTACCGCGCGGACGTAAAGAAAATTTTATTTTTTTCATAAATTCACCATAAATCAAAATATTGTGCTAGAGACTTCCAATTTGTTGCAATATGAAGGTAAATGCTTGAATATTACTAGAATATACGCGTTTTAGCTTACAATTGCGTTTTTCGACCATTTCGGTAGAGTCAAAGTTGACCAAAGGTTGAAATTTTGGCAATTATCATTATTTATATGAAAATATCTCAAAACTGAAAAAAGCTACAACCATGGGTTGTTTTTAGTTGTATTGGGCATGAAATTGTGCACATTTCCATATATAAAACTTTATATAACGGCTAATTTTAAAATGGTGCAAACATTACCACAATCGCATGTATGATTTTTATTGGAAGAGTTACCGCGCAGACGTAAGGAAAAAGTTTTTTCATAAATTCACCATAAATCGAAATATTGTGCTAGAGACTTCCAATTAGTTGCAAAATTAAGG
>NC_061087.1:54942382-54959882 GCF_015104395.2 Macrobrachium nipponense
CCTATTCTAGGTGGGGCATTCTCCTTTGTAGAATCTTCGCAAAGCCAGCTGCAAAGGAGAACACCAGATGGAAAAAGAAAGGACCACCACACAGCCATGACAAAAGTAGGTCAGCTACCCAGAAATTCCCAGAGCTGTAGCGGTCAAGAGAAACTTCATTTTTGATTCGTAGTCTTTGTAACTGTGATTGTATCACTCTAGTGCAAATGAAGGGAAGAAACTTGCTCTGCGTTTCATTTAAACACACCTGAGAGATTCAAACAAATAATAGTAATTAAGCATGAAATGAGAAAGGATATAAAATAAACCAAACCAAATAAAGAAGAAGAGAAGATCCAACAAACAAAACAAAAAACTTTACGCACACACACATTCGTTGGTGTTTGTGAACTTGCTAGAGCTTATTTTTTCCATGTGTTTAAGCTTGATTTCTCTGTATTTTATTAAAGGATATTTACATTATTGTACTCAAACTTGCGATGAAATACATCAAGCACAAAGAAGTGAGAGAGAGAGAGAGAGAGAGAGAGAGAGAGAGTACATATCGATACATACACTCATTGACTGGTGTTGGTGAACTGGCTAGAGCGTGCTTCGTTTTTTATTTTTATGCTTGATTTTTCCACGTCTTATTACAGGATATGTACACTACTGTACTGTAGTTAAGTGAAAAAAAAAGAAATACATGGCACAGAGAGAGAGAGAGAGAGAGAACAACTGGTGTCACTGAGAAAGCATTACAATGTAAACACAGGATGTTTTACAGAAATGACAATGTCATATATACTCATCAAGCGAGCTGATAAAACAAATGATGTATTACTGGAATTATTACTATTATATTTCTGTACATAAAAGTAAAATCGGGTATACAAAGGTAAACTTACATAACCTAAGCTACAGTAAAACCACTTAAAATCACAAAAGTCACTTCCACATTTTGTTTGTTTACGTCAAACTAGACTATTTTTGTCAATTCTTTAGTAAGTGGTTCTTAATTGTACAAGATGGTTATGAATTGTTACATGAGCCATAAGTTTTGTAATCTTGTTTGAAAGCCTAGCGTAGCACAATCTGAGATTCGAGCACCACTGTACATGTTCATGTGGCTTTCCATAATGCTGATGTTACCATCTCTACATAGTGTGTGCTTTCGTGTGTTTCTCAGCACGGTATCACATTTCCCTATATTATTTTTTTTTGCTTTGGCTGATTTACTGTACAGTACTTCATCACAAGTTCAATTGACTCTAAGTGTGATTATCACACATCATAATAGTACACAAGAAAATATTTTATCTCTGTTGATATTTCATTTCTCTCTCTCTCTCTCTCTCTCTCTCTCTCTCTCTCTCTCTCTCTCTCTCTCTCTCTCTCTCTCTCTACACAATTACATTTATGGTTTGGGTTGTCAATATAAAAAAAAAATCCAGTAAAAATTTAAATGCCATAACATTAATATGGAAAATCATAAGCATAACAGCATGGAACAACCTCTGGCAAGTCAGACAACTTACCTCTAGCCCTCTTCACCCATCCAACACTGCATCCCCCTCCCAACCCAGCCAGGAAACTGCTGCTCAGCTCCAACCACTTTCCAAAACACTAACCACTTCTCTGATTGTTCCACTATACAGCTTTACTCCCCCTTCCTCTCCAGTAGCACCCAGCCATCTGACCCCTCTTCCACCCCTCAAAATCCTTCCTCAGTCTGTTTGTGTAAGCAGTGTTACCAACCTTTTCCTAAGGCCATCTGACCCCTCTCTCACCCCCCAAAATCTTCCTCAGTCTGTTTGTGTAAGCAGTGTTACCAACCTTTTCCTAAGGCGATTTATGGCACCAAAGCGGGATGAGTTCCGGTTATCGGCACCATAAGGCTTCTTCTGGTGAAAGGGTGCTTAAGGCAGCATAAGGATGCTTATGGCCCGCCATAAGGGTGCTTATGGCATTGATAACCGGTTATCGATGCCATATTGAGCTATAAATCACTGAGTTTTCATTAATGGTAGTTTTCACTTATCGGCACACCCCCAGGAACAGAAACCCCGCCGATAGACGGGGACAGCCTGTAATAAGGTTTTATACAGTGTACAGGTAGTGTTCAAGTTACTATAATTCACCTTACGATAATCCGATTTTACAATGGGGTTAGCAATTAATACTGATACGAAAATATTTTGAATATATTTTTTAATTTTGCTCGCAATAGGTGCATGCAGTAGCATACAATCAGGGTACAAGAGAGACCAAATTACAATAGCCTAACTTTATCGCATCTTCTAGTTAAATAAGTTCTAAAACAGCAAAAGAGAATGATGAAAGTATTGTTTTAACATTATACTCATCGCGTAAATGTGTATAGCCATCAACCACAAAACGAGAACCAAATGTTTTTGCTAAGTACAACCGAATTGGATAACAACAACATTTATTTGACTTATATTTCAACCATCTTACGATTGTCAACAATTACCATAGTTAGTTATGTTATAAATGACGTTGTGCTAGATTTATATGTAATAGTACTTTAATCGCTATAGATCAAAGATCAACAAGGAAATATATGTACGTACTGTTAAATTTAAACCAAGTTGTAGATGAAGCTGAGAAAACTGTTCAAGCTGCTAATGACTATTATCATGCATCGGCAACAAGGATAAAATTCTCGTAAACTTATGCCATCAAACAACCGTGGATAAATTGAGAGAAAATAATTTTAATCTAAACTACTGGGCTCATATTATGATGAAATTAAATTAAAATAGCAAAAGGAATCACTTAATATTTTTACTCGATAAACATGCCACCAACGCAATCTGTTAATTAAAAAAATAATTTAGCTCACAATCACAACAAGATGTATTAAAGTCAAATAACGAGAAATTACCTTGTCTCATAAAAGTCAAGTATCTAGATATTCATTTATGCTAACTAGAAGCAAGAGAATAGACTCAGAAATGAGTTAAATATGGAGAAATAAACTCGTATTTGCTATCAGCTGATTTCCAAACCAAAACACTGAACGGTATTTAGTATCTTATAATACAATAATATGAGAATACATACTATATTACTGGATACAGTGAAGTAATGTCTAACTTTTTAAAAGATTCATGGAAAAGATCCATATTTCCTCTTTCTTCTTTGTTTTATCTTAATTTTCGTCACTACGCCATCTACGTAGCAGCAGCATTTCGAGCTCTACCTCAATTTTTTGCTCACATAACAAACAAAAAATTGACAGAGTGATGACTCATACCTCGAAAAACTTGTACATAAATTCACTTGTAGGTCACGATACCACTGTATTTGTAAATTTAATAAGACTGAATGATATATAATAAAAATAATAATTTTCTCTCTCTCTTACTGAGATGTATGTTTTTTGTGTGATAAATGATATAATGATTTTCAAATATTAATATTAATGTAAACAGCAATACCAAAGAAAATACTATAGTGAATTAGTAAGATTTCAGTTTATAAATTAAAAAATTATGTAAGGATTAAGGAAAATCTGTTCTACCCCATATATTTCTCTTTTTAGATTCAGGTACTAAGCAGAGGTTCAGAGCTGTCAAATATGTCAAGTAATGTGACAGGAGGGGGAGCGAGCATGTTGTTTTTCCATCTATCATTCATGTAATGTCTCTCTCTCTCTCTCTCTCTCTCTCTCTCTCTCTCTCTCTCTCTCTCTCTCTCTCTGAGATGAGAGAATTTTTATGATAGCCTACATGTATGTATAATATGCTTATTAATATTATTTCCGAATAATAATAACAGTAAGAATATGTATAACTGTAATTACAAAATTCATGTTACAGTATTTTAAAGAAATACAATAATCTTTCCATTTCACTCTTTTAAATAAGGATAACTCTCTCTCTCTCTCTCTCTCTCTCTCTCTCTCTCTCTCTCTCTCTCTCTCTCTCTCTCTCTCTCTCTCTCTCTCTCAGAGCCATTTTGCTTGGTGAGACGTACCTGTGCATGGTCTGAATAATCATTCAATGTCCCTCTTATAACATAAAACTAGAAAACAAGTTATAGCTAGAAGCGTTCGCAAACTGTTGGTGATTAGATCAGTGTCAGATAGAGCGTCTACTAAGTTAGTTTTTCAAATGAATTATTAAAAATTTGATCAGGATGGCAGTCATTGGCAGCAGCAGTGGAAAGCAATGGAGAAATCTTGCTTGCCTTGCAGACATGCAATATGATGACTTAACAACCCTAACCAAAAAGATGCAAAAATATTCATAGACATATTGGAAGGATACGATCCTTCAAACTGGAGCAAGTCTGCAGAAAATATTCTTAAAATAACTGAAGGAGTACCAAATAAAATTCAAGGGATCAAAAGACTTATAAAGAAAATTTACATCTATCAGTATATTCCAACAAAGAAAATGAATAGGTAAATATAGTGAATATACTGATTGATGCAATAGGAAAACGAATGCCGAAAACATGTAATTTATGTAAGGTGTAGTATAGCATTATAAATCCTCAAAACCTGATCAGGAAATGCTATGCTTGCCACATACCAATGCATCCTCAATGTGCAGAAGTCCAGCAAAATACAAGTAAGGGCACAAGGGTATTTTGCTCAACATATCTAACATGGATACATAACGTTATTAAATCAAGACTTAATGTGCAAATGGTAGAGGACGAAGAAGATGAGGAAGAGGAAGAAGAGGAAAAGAGAAAAGAAAATATAACTTAAGTGATAGAAAAAAAATAATGAAAAGAAAGAACAGGATAAGAGTATGGATGCAGAGATACTTATAAATATTACATATGAGGCAATACAGCAGCATACATACAAATAAATAAATTATGACATGACAACACAAAATAAAATCCCGAAAAGTCTTGACCCAGATCTTCATACCGATGGGGGAAAAAAAAAAAGAAAGAAAGACAGTCCGCACTCTTGAGAAAAGGGGATTGCAGATTTGTTGAAAGATGTGACTACAAGCATCCCAAGGTATGTCACAATTATGAGATTTATGGCAAATGTGCATACCTAGAGGGCTATGAGGATGAATGCAGCAATCTACACCCAAATATATGCAAATACTTAAAAGGAAAAGGATGTAAGTTCAACAAAAATGTAGATATATGCACCCTGTAGCCATGAATAAATAAACTTGCATTGCAGTGTCCTCTGGAAAAAGGTGCTTGTTGTCCAGAGGAGAATAAAGCAAGGCAGACTTTTGCGTGTGAGAGACTCCTTTGGAGGTGAAAGAGCACCAAAGTTCTCTCTTTTACAGAATACCTAGGGTGAAAAGTGAGGCCCTGAGGATCAGTCCCTAATGCCTTTGTCTAAGCATGAGATAACACTAGAAATGTCTGAAAGTGAATCCTCATCCATCATTATACAATCCTTGAGTTTGCGGCCCAAGGTTCCTACGGTCCACTCAAGAAAGCTTATCAACTCAAAAAACCCTACAGATACTCTTTACAAAGTGATCTAACTTTGAATCCAAAAACATTATCTTGGTCTAATTAGAAACGGATCCTCCTGGGCTGAGGCAGATACCCCCAAAGAGAGCTTCCAGTCTCATAACATAAATGTCTTCTGGTGGAAAGATGAGAAGAAAATTAAATCTCTTTCAACACCTTCCCTGCCAAAAAGGAAAGCAATAAATTAGGCAACTTGGATGAATCACCTTGATTGTCTCTCATGTATGAAAGAGTCGGAAAAATTCGCTACAAAATAGTTAAGTAGCAATCTGTAGGCAGTCAGTGATGATTCCTTGTCCTCTTCTTCTTCATCGGCAACAAGCTCGCTTGAGGTTGGACAGGAGGTACCGAAGACTGCATAAACCCCAAGATACTGTCCAACTTATTTTGAATGGCTGTCAACAAAGGATCATAAACAGCCATAACTTGAGACACTGTGGGTAAAACAGAAAACGTAAACATTGGAGATGGTTGACAAACTTCATACTGATCCAGTTGCGCCACTGGACACTCAGCCGCTTGTGTAGGCTCAAGCGCCGATGGAGGCTTGGGCGCTACTGGATGCTCGGGTGCCAACGGATGCTCGGGAGCTAATGAATGCTCGGGCGCTAATGAATGCTCGGGCGCCAACGAATGCTCGGGCGCCAATGGAGGCTTGGGTGCTAATGGATGCTCGGGAGTCAATGCATGCTCGGACGCTGATGGATGCCCAGGCATTAATGGACGCTTGGGCACTCAAAGAAGCTGTCATTAATGGCACTCGGGCACTGGTGGGCTCTTGTCCGCCAACAACTTCCCTTGAACTATTATAGGTTTCAGTACTACAGGGATCCTTTGCGACGATGGGCACTTATGTGTCGAATGAGGCTCCTGCCCCATAGCCCTCTCGTGAATCTTATTAACGCTCGTGGAAAAGACAGGAGAGGCAAGCACAGGAGAACCTGGATCTGGTGCCAACAGACGCTCTGAGCCTTTCCTCCCTGCGACCTGATAGTCTTCCCGAGGAAGATTTTCTCGAAAAGGATTGAGACTTAAGAGGATGAGATCCTCTCACTATGGCATCCTTCTACACCTTCCAGCTCTTGAGATAATCTATCTGGAGAGTCCCAAAAACTAAAAGAAGGCTGTTGATCCCCTTGAAGTACATTAGCCTTTTAAAAAGGGACTGGAGAAGGAGACACCTTGAACCCTCCTTTTCAATGTATGGGACTCGTCAACGAAGCGCCACTGGCGCCTGGGAGAAGATTCCCCAAAACAGGATATACTAGAGGAAAGGTGCACTTCCTTAGATACATCTTCCAATGGTGATCTGCTGCAACCTGGCTATTGTCAATAGGATCGCCTGAAGGGATGACTGCTCGTGGGCAGACCCCACTGACCTCCCTTGGGCTACCAGTATGCCTCCTCCCAGGTTCTGGGGAGTTTGACAGGGACCTTTGCCTAGGAGAATCAAAGGGACGAACAGCCACCTCCTCCACAACACTAGCACTGGCACTTACATACCACTTATCTTGTCCATCAGAGTTTTAACAGATGCTCCTAATTTCTCCATTGCTTGAAGCATGATAGAAAATTTTTTATCTACACATGCTTTCGTGGTTGGCTACAGCATCAGGTACGGGTGTAAGAGAGCCGAGATTAGGATGGGTTGAACAGAGGATGGGGAAGGTTCAGAATGAGACAAGTATAAGTTTCCAGTTGGCAAAAACTGACTAACTAAACCTTTAACTTTAGCCATAGAAGCCACTTTTTTCTTCTCTATCTGTCATTTGTCAGTGTAACTAGCTAAAGCTTTCCAAGCTTTCTTGTCCCAATTAACACATTCCCCACAAATTAGTTCCAGTGTGCAAATTTGACCCCTACAATCTGTAAAAATGGAGTGTGGATCATAACAAGCTTTAGTAATTCTTGTATTGCAGCACATAATCCCTGAGGAGTTAGTATTAGACATGTCTATAGAGTAACTCAATACTAAGACAAACTTTAATTCAGGAGCAAAATTTAACTATTTGGATGAATTCCTACAATAGCTAAATGTTGCCGGAATAACTACCAAGATTTTAGTATACTTCACCCAAAAACTCCAGACGAGGAGTGATCAGCAAAGCAATTCCAAAAGTTCCGCTGCTGCTATATTGTGTTAACAGCACCAGCCAGCAGAAACAACTGAAGTTCATGCAGTGTTGGTTCCTCTCCCCCGATAGTCGGTGGGGGGTTATCACCTGACCAAAACAAACCTAGCACTATCACGAATTTCAAAAATTCTAGCTGCAAATGGATTTCGAAACTATAGCTATGTAACTACTTGGTAAGTTGCATACATAAAATGTGCTTTTTGTCATAAAACTTTTAAAAAACCAAATATAAGCATTTTTAGTGGGTTTTTCTCAAATTTGAACTAACAAGATAGGCAGTTTTAAGAGTTTTATAAGGGTTCTAAGTATTTGCAGATTCTAGCTATTCGAGGGGGTCTAACACACACCCCTCCTGAATAGTAGAGGTGGGCCACTGCATACTTTTGTTTCATCAGTCAAGTTTGGCTATGAACTGTTAAAATAGGCAGTCATAAATTTGTTTTTCTATGTATATAGCCTACTTAGGAGGAATAATAGTAAGGGAGTACTGTAATGTAAGGTTACTGAGGTGTTTTAGGATGATAGTTTGAAATGTATTTTTGTTTGAAATTAAATCAAACTGTTTTAGTGTGATAACTTAAGGTATATTATTGTATTTTTGTTTGAACTATCAAATTAAGCAGTGAAATGTTAAAATTAGCAGTTATAAGCATTTAGTTTTAAGGGGTACAATGTATTTGGCAGTTGTGAGCATTTTTAGAGGGGATTTTTACATTTCTGCAATAGATTCTGGAACCTATAAGCACAAAAATGGGGGGTTGGGCACTGTAGTCAAATTTGTTCAAGCTCATGGCAACAATGTGACATGTTTTGTTTATTTGCATTTTTTTATGTTTACAGTTGGCCCCCCGTATTCGCATTCTCCGTATTCACACTCACGGATTTGCGAATTTCTCTCTGGACCTTATCTACCTATTATTTGCGGGAAACTCGCCTAATCGCGGTTTTTTTTCTGACGATAAATAATCCCAAATTTATGTATTTCTGGGCTCAGCCCGTGTCGCTTTGTGAAATATCCTTTTAGCACATATTTCTAAGGTAAATATTACTAACATTACCAGAGAAAAAACTAAAATGGGATGTCAGAGTATTATGACTCTCTCACCTTATATAAAAGGGTGTCGGTATGGTTTCTGGGGCGAGTGAAACCACTACCACGGGTCTCTTACCATTTAGATCCATCCTTCTACAAAATCCCCTACTAGAGGGGCTGATACATAGCCCACACCAGTAACTACTACTACTAGCGCTCCCGACGCCAACACGAGCGCCTCTAGCGGCCATCCTTTTCGTTAGCTTCATCTCGCGCACACGTGTTTTTTCTCGGTGTTTTTGTGCTTACGTTTTTGGATTTATCATTCATCATGGAACTCCAAGCCATCGCCGCAGCTAAGTTAAGTACTGCTACAGTGTTTCACGTAATTTTAGCCAGCTAGGGCCCGTTTTACCGCTTTTATTTAGGTTTTATGACGGCGCCCTCAGCGGCATGGCTACAGAGTCGTCCCAGTCGGCTCACCCCACGTGTTTCATTATTTCATGCTTCTTCGGTCTTCCATACCGTTGTAGCTGGAACCTTGCAGTAATTATGTGATTACATTTTTATGTTGTGCAAGATGTGCTTGTGTTTTACTTATCACGGGGATTCTAGCTCAATTGAGCTCTTGCCTATGTTACCTTAGCTCAGCGTTCATGCATGCATGTCCCTTTGTCTAGGTCTGTTAGGCGTATTAGGACATATGTCCTCTCTTTTAGGCTGTCGCCCTCCGTTCTCACCTATTGGCAGAGGCCAGCTCCGGAGTAGTTAGGCGCCCTCCCTTCCAGGTGAGCTAGCCTAACTTCTCCAGGACACTGCTTTCTCTTTTTCTGTTTATTCTTTTCCTTTCCCTGTATTATTTTATTTATCGCATGCTACAGACGGTTAGAGGTAGCCTAGGCTACCTCAGTTCGCCTGGTCTGTCCTACCGCGCGGCCCTACCACGTTCACGGCGAGCCAGGCGATCACCATGAGCCACCCAGTTCTGTCCCCCTGCTTCTCCCTCCACTACGGGGGGAGTATCACTCGCTCATGTTGCCACGGCAACCATCCGGGCTCTCCCCTCTTCCCCCCTACTCGGGGAGGATACGGGAGTCAGCAGGGGGACATCTGGGGCTGACTCTTCCTACCGCTCTCACCCTTTGTTCCACGGGGGGTCTCCTGTGCGTTCGGGCTCGGCTGGCCACCACGCTCGGCCGTGCTCGGGTCCCCTCGGGTCCCTTGCCGCTCTCTCTCACCCCGAGTCACCTCCCTTGCCCACCACGTCAGCAGCGGGCTCCGCTGGCTCCGCCAGCTCCTTAGGGGGGTGACGGAGAGAGGCTCCGCCGCATGCATCTACATTATCTACCATTATTTACTCGTTATTCTTACTGAACGTTTTATGTTCCGCTAAGCAGGCAGAGTTCCCGCTCACCAACCAGGTTCTCCCCCTACCTGCGAGTTTTTCATTATGGCGGAGCTATGCTCCCCTTATTTATTTATTTATTTGCTTAGCCTACTCATGCTTCTCCCCGCCGTCCTCGTACTCCTCGCTCCGGCGTATAGGCTGGTTACTAGTTTGGTGGAACTCCTTATTCCGGTACGCCGGAATTATACTAACTAGTATACCAGTCCTATTGGACACTCACCACTATAGGAGAACAAGAGAAGGCTAATCTCTATGTTAGCACTCCGGTATCCTTCGGCGTTTAATATCACTTACGGGACTTAGTCCTATTAGTCAGTGTTGATACTCATGTATCTGTTCACTTACAGGCCACCCATTGCCAGGAAGCAGGATGTAACACTGTCCTGCAGGCCCCGTGGGGATGAGGTCTGCCGGACCCACGCCGTCTGCGCCATCCGCTACGGGGACATAGCGGTCTGGCACCATGAGAGCTGTTCCATATGTTATGATCTTGTAGATCAGTTTACCTCCGGTGTAAGTATATGCCGGTGTACAATTGCTATATATTTTGGCCTTTACAGGTACAGCCCTAATAAGTGATATAATTACTGATATAGTTAGTCAAATAATTTTAAGCTCCCCTAGCCTAGGGCTTACAATAACCCTCTCTTTCAGGCTGCTGCTGTCAAGGACGTTGCATCAACCACTCTGAAAGCCTGGGTCGGCGGATTTGGGAAGAACGTCACCAAGGGGCAGCCATACATCCTCGATAAGAATATGGCTGTCCGGATCTTCCCAGCGGAAAGCCTACCTGCTACGTCGACCCAGCAGCGGCGGCCCCGTACATCGCCACCATTCAACATCAGGTGGCTCAGACATTAGCAGACCCGGGGAACTCGGAGATCGCTGACGACATGACAATGCTGAACTTGGACCTCGAGCCGATGGCAGTAGGTGAAGCAGGTAGTATGCTAGATGAGGCAAGTTTGTTGGGGGCTCAAGGGATTCCCTTGGGTCTGTCTGGATCTACTTCCCCTATCCCTTCTACTGCTTCTTTTCAAGGATTTTCAGAGAGTGAAGTCCACTCAAGCTATCCCTAAGATAAAAGGGAAGCGTGAAACTAAGACCCTGGAGAAGACGCTGTCTAAAAAGACATCGTCTACTTCTTCTCATAAGTCTCCGGCTCACCATCCCGGAGCAGAGAAGTCTAAGTCTACCTCTTTGCACTCCAAAGTAATATCCATAAAGTCATTCAAGCAGAGGTGATTCAGCAGAAATTTTTTTTTATCTTTTATCTGAATACCAGGAAGTTTCTCCACTAGCGAGTGATCTCTGGAGAAAACGGATGTCATTGAAAACAAAATACGGTCTACGGACAAACATAAAGTTATATATGTACCTTCGTATAGACTCCCAATGAAATTTCAAAATAGAGATAAATGACGAAGTTGAAAAATGTTAGTAATAGGAGACATTAGGAAATCAAATAGCCGATATAATTTTTCCCTCAAACGTCATGCCATAAAAGATCGGACTTGGCGTATCTGCGTAGATTTCCGTCGTTTAAACAAGGAAACGGTTCCCGATAGTTTCCAGTGCCATGTACCGACGACATCTTATCTCTGTTAGGTTAGAATAAATTTTTCACCAGCTTGGATTTACTTTAAGGCTTTCACCAGATATCATTACCTAAGTGATTGTACACTCAGGGGACATTATCAATTTTTATGTATGCCTCCGGCTTACGTTGCGCCCCAATTATACAATAAAGTGTTTGGAGACTTTTAGGGGGTACCCTACATGCCTATATGGATGGTCTTGTAATCTTTTTCTAATACCTTAGAAGTACATTCACATAAACTAGAGCTAGTGCTACAGAGACAAAGACAAATAATCTCAGAGTAAAATATCTAAATGTGAGTTTTTTAAAACCGAACATGTTTATCTAGGTTTTATGTGTCTAGTCAAGGTCTTAAAGTAGTCCATGGTAAGGTGTCGGCTATTCGTAACTTCCGGTGCCTATTAACATAAAAAGGGGGATACAGCACTTTTGCGCTGTAGTGGGTATTACAATCGTATGCAAATATGTAACTCTTCAATCATGACAGCTCCTTTAACAGATCTTACGAAGAAGGGCGTAGATTTATTATGGTCTAAAAAGCATCAACAGGCGTTCGATATCTTATAAAGCGGAATAATGCAGCTCACCTAACTTAAAAATCCCTGATTTAAATATTAAAAATCCCTGATTTAAATAAGGAATTTTTTTTTTATTGCAACAGACGCCTCAGACCAAGGAGTAAGAGGGGTACTACTTCAGCAATATGATAAACAGTTCCTCCCTATAGCTTTTTATTCACATAAACTAAAGCCCTCTGAAAGTAAATATGCAGTAATAGGCAAGGAAGGGCTAGGTATCATTAACTCACTAGTACATTTTAAGTTCATAATCTACGTCTATCCTGATAAAATCCTTACTGACCATAAAGTCCCATACCGAGTTTTTTCAAAGGCTTTAAACACAGTCCCAAAGGAACTCGTTGGCATATGATCATTCAGGTCTTTGGAGCCAAGATAAGATATCTACCTGGGAAACCAAATATCATAGCTGACGCATTATCCCGCAATCCCGCACCATACTGCAATGAACCATTAACCCTTTACTGCCGACTGGACGTATTTTACGTCGACATTTTTTGTCTCTCGTGTGCCGACTGGACGTATTTTACGTCGACTTACAAAAGTTCTTTTAAAAATTCGCGGAAAAATACTTTTAGGCCTACCAGCCGAAAACTCTTGAATCACACCCCTTGGGGATGTTGGGAGTTCACGGATCAAGGTGTTTTGTTTACAATCGTTACGCAGGCGTGCAAGCGCGAATTTCTTTCTTGCCGCACTAAAAAGTATCTGTGACACATCTCGGAAATTATTTTGTCACTTTGACATCATTTTTGTACCATTGTAAATTAGCCGTTACATGGAGTATTATATATGAAAATGTGTGCATTTTTATGTAGAATACAACAATAAAATAATCATGATTGTAGCTTTTATCAGTTTTGAGATATTTTCATATAAATAACGATAATTGCCAAAATTTCAACCTTCGGTCAACTTTGACTCTACCGAAATGGTAGAAAAACGCAATTGTAAGCTAAAACACTTATATTTTAGCAACATTCAATCATTTATCTTAATTTTGCAACTAATTGGAAGTCTCTAGCACAATATTTCGATTTATGGTGAATTTATGAAAAAAACTTTTTCCTTACGTCCGCGCGGTAACTCTTCCGAAAAAAATCATACATGCGATTGTGGTAGTTTGCACCATTTTAAAATTAGCCGTTATATAAAGTTTTATATATGGAAATGTGCGCAATTTCATGCACAATACAACTAAAAACAACCCATGGTTGTAGCTTTTATCAGTTTTGAGATATTTTTATATAAATAACGATAATTGCCAAAATTTCAACCTTCGATCAACTTTGACTCTACCGAAATGGTTGAAAAACGCAATTGTAAGCTAAAATGCTTATATTCTAGTCATATTCAAGCATTTACCTTCATTTTACAACAAATTAGAAGTCTCTAGCACAATATTTCGATTTATGGTGAATTTATGAAAAAAAATGACATTTTCTTTACGTCCGCTCGGTAACTCTTCCGAAAAAATCATACGTGCGATTGTGGTAATGTTTGCACCATTTTAAATTAGCCGTTACATAAAGTTTTTAATATGAAAATGTGCACAATTTCATGTAGAATACAACAAAAAATAATTGAAGGTTGTAGCTTTTCTCATTTTTGAAATATTTGCAAATAAATCACGATAAATAGAAAAAAAACCACGTTCGGTCAACTTTGACTCTACCGAAATGGTCAAAAAACGCAATTGTAAGCTTAAAACTCTAACAGTCTAGTAATATTCAGTCATTTATCTTCATCTTGAAACAAATTCGAAGTCTCTAGCATAATATTTAGATTTATGGCGAATTTTAAAAAAATCTTTCCTTCCCTCCGCACGCGGATTCTCCGCCACAAATCTCCGAAATGCGTACGTCCCATTCTCGGAATATTTGCTCCGTTTCATATTAGGCATTTCATAGAGTTTTATATATGAAAATGTGTGCAATTTCATGTAGAATAAAATGAAAAATATTTGAAGGTTGTAGCTTTTCTTATTTCCGAAATAATTACATATAAAAAATATATATATAAAAAAATTCGACATTCGGTCAACTTTAACTCATCAGATATGGTCGAAAACTGCAATTGTAAGCTAATACTCTTACAGTATAGTAATATTCAATAATATGTCTTCATTTTGAAATAAATTGGAAGTCTCTAGGACAATATTTAGATTTATGGTGAATTTTTGAAAAAAATATTTGTTTACGTCCGTGCGTTACGAATTCATGCATTATTTTGTGATAATATTTTCTCTCTGTTGCTTTTATCGTTTTACAATGTGTTATATACCAAAATGATCGCAATTGAGTGTAAATTACAACGAAAAAAAAGTAACTTGTTACCTTTAACCGTTTTGCGCACAGCGCGATTTGAATAAAATTATATATGAAATTTTGTTTTTGCGCTATCATATATCGCATTATTTATATATGATAATAATAATTTTTTACATTTCTGATGGTTGCATACTAAACTTCAGCTAATGACAAAAAAAGGAGCCAAAAATGAACTTTTAATCTTGAAAGCTAAGCGCGCTGTGATTTTTTGAAAAAAATATTTTTTCCGCTTCCGCGCTCACTCTGAAACACCTCCGGCACATGGAAGACAATTTTTTTTTTACCGCTTCGGCGTTTAAGGGTTAATTGGACTAAAAAATATAGAAACATCCGTGCATATTGTTAAAACCGTATCTAAACAAGAAAATTCATTAACCCAAGAGATCGCGAGCATTGAATATCTGGGTTGGGGCGCAGAACTGTTACAAATTGAACAAAGCAAGAGTCAACAGCAATAAGCAAAACAATAAACACTTCGAACGGAAACAGGGTCAGCAGCTAAGCAAAACAATAAACACTTTGAACGGAAACCATAAAGCAAAAGTATAGTTAAAGTATGTGTATCAGAATTATGTAATCAAATGTAATATTATATGTAGGTCCGTGACGAGGAAAACCCGAAGAACACAGCAGGTGACTAACGACCAGGTAGTAATAATAATCTCTTCTATACCAATTGTCCTAAACTGGTGTCATTCCGTCATCCAGGGTTCTCTATTATGTCACAGAAAGCCAAATCACTATTTTACTGGCCTACAATGCTTACAGATATAAAAAGCACATAACTAATTGTAACACGGGTCATGAAAACAAGGGATACACTAAGACACCTGTCAGTTTAGGGGCCTATCCTGTGCCAAATCAATCCTCGAAAGAATACATGTAGAATCATTAACAGAGTTACGAGTCTGAATAAGGAAATAAACACCTCTTAGTGTTAATAGTTACCCTGACACGTTATATAGAATTAATAGCACTAAAAACAAACACCGCAATTGAGTACGCACTAGGAATCTATTATGTAAATGATCATAAATAACAGAATCGAAATATATCTTTGCGTGTACGCACTAGGAATCTATTTAAAGTGCACCTAGATTAATCATAATTATATAAATCCATATACATATGTATAAATAAATCAGGTAGCCTATAATCAATCTGTTACCTTTTATCTTACCAATAACTGCAGATATATAAAAGTTAGCAAAAAAATCAACGAATCAATCAGCATAAACATTAATAATTTTTATCAATTCATATATGAATTTTTATCGGTTAAAATATGATTTTTATCATGTTAATCTTTATCCTATGCTATTATCAGAGTACATTAGTATTTTCTGTAGCATATGTATCATAACCCTTAAACGCCGAAGCGGTAAAATAAAAATTGTCTCCCGTGTGCCGGAGGTGTTTTGGAGTGAGCGCGGAAGCGGAAAAAATATTTTTTTCAAAAAATCACAGCGCGCTTAGTTTTCAAGATTAAGAGTTCATTTTTGGCTCCTTTTTTTGTCATTGGCTGAAGTTTAGTATGCAACCATCAGAAATGAAAAAAATTATCATTATCATATATAAATAATGCGATATATGATAGCGCAAAAACAAAATTTCATATATAATTTTATTCAAATCGCGCTGTGCGCAAAACGGTTAAAGGTAACAAGTTACTTTTTTTTTCGTTGTAATGTACACTAAATTGCGATCATTTTGGTATATAACACATTGTAAAACGATAAAAGCAACAGAGAGAAAATATTATCACAAAATAGTGCATGAATTCGTAATGCACGGACATAAACAAATATTTTTTTCAAAAATTCACCATAAATCTAAATATTGTCCTAGAGACTTCCAATTTCTTCTTTGGAAAAGGAAATAAAATGACTGAATATTACTATACTGTAAGAGTATTAGCTTACAATTGCAGTTTTCTACCATATCTGACGAGTTAAAGTTGACTGAATGTCAAATTTTTTTATATATATTTTTTTTATATGTGATTATTTCAGAAATTAGAAAAGCTACAACCTTCAAATATTTTTTGTTTTATTCTACATAAAATTGCGCACATTTTCATATATAAAACTCTATGAAATGCCTAATATGAAACGGAGCAAATATTCCGAGAATGGGACATACGCATTTCGGAGATTTGTGGCGGAGAATCCGCGCGCGGAGGGAAGGAAAGTATTTTTTTTGAAATTCACCATAAATCTAAATATTGTGCTAGAGACTTCGAATTTGTTTCAAGATGAAGATAAATGACTGAATATGACTAGACTGTAAGAGTTTTAGCTTACAATTGCGTTTTTCGACCATTTCGGTAGAGTCAAATTTGACCGAACGTGGTTTTTTTCTATTTATCATGATTTATATGCAAATATTTCAAAAATGAGAAAAGCTACAACCTTCAATTATTTATTGTTGTATTCTACATGAAATTGCAAACATTTTCATATATAAAACTTTATGTAACGGCTAATTTAAAATGGTGCAAACATTACCACAATCGCACGCATGATTTTTTCGGAAGAGTTACCGTGCGGAAGTAAAGAAAATGTTATTTTTTTCATAAATTCACCATAAATCGAAATATTGTGCTAGAGACTTCCAATTTGTTGAAAAATTAAGGTAAATGATTGAATATGACTAGAATATAAGCGTTTTAGCTTACAACTGCGTTTTTTGACCATTTCGGTAGAGTCAAAGTTGACCGAAGGTTGAAAATTTGTCACATCATTTTTTATATGAAAATATTTCAAAATTGATAAAAGCTACAACCATGGGTTGTTTTTAGTTGTATTGTGCATGAAATTGCGCACATTTCCATATATAAAACTTTATGTAACTGCTAATTTTAAAATGGTGCAAACATTACCACAATCGCATGTATGATTTTTTCGGAAGAGTTACCGCGCGGACCTAAGGAAAAAGTTTTTTCATAAAT
>NC_061087.1:54964882-55063240 GCF_015104395.2 Macrobrachium nipponense
TAAGAGGGTGAATAGCATACGCTTTTGTATTTGGTCCTCCATCCACGTGACCAGTAACTGCTCCATTTCTTCCAAAGGCCCTATCCTCTTCTTTGATATAACCGTTGAATGAACTGAAGCAAATGTCTTTACAGCATCCATTACACGTTTCTTGTCCTTGAGGATGGTGGATACCGTCGATTGCGATAAACGTTCGTCATTTGCGCTAACCATGACTGCCTTTCCCGCTTCACGCTGACTATTATCTTCAGTTTCTGATCCAAAGTGATGGATTGCCTCTTCTTTTTGGCACTACCAGTAGGAGACCTATTTGGTTGTTTGGCAGACATAGTTTTTTTGTTTTAATTTACAGTACTTGAAAAACTCACAAAAAACACAAACCTAATCTTACTTGGTTCAGAGCGAGAGCAAGTGAGGTTGAACTCGTTGGATGCCGCTGTACCTACGCCAGCCTCTCGCTCTCGGGCCAACATATCGTACAGCGTAGTACAATGCTGCCAGCGCTCGCTGTGCACGAAATTTAAAAATACGTATTTTCAACTTTTTTTTTCAGTATTAATTGCTAATCCCATCGTAATATGGATTATCGTACCTCGAACACTGCCTGTATATGAAAATGTGTGCAATTTCATGTAGAACACAACAAAAACTAACTCATGGTCATATAAATCACGATAAACAGAAAAAAATCAACATTCGGTCAACTTTAACTCAACAGAAAAGGTCGAAAAACTCAATTGTAAGCTAAAACTCTTACAGTCTAGTAATATTCAATCAATTATCTTCATTTTGAAAAAAATTGAAAGTCTCTAGGACAATATTTCGATTTATGGTAAATTTTTGAAAACTACTTTTCCTTCCCTTCGCGCGCAGAATCTCCGCCGCAAATCTCCGAAATACTTGCACCATTTCATATTAGCCGTTATATAGAGTTCTACATATGAAAATGTGTGCAATATCATGTACAATACAACAACAAATAACTCATGGTCGTAGCTTTCATCATTTTTTAAATATTTGCATATACATCACGATAAATAGCAAAAATGCGACATTCAGTCAACTTTGACTCGACCGAAATGGTCAAAAAACGCAATTGTAAGCCAAAACTCTTAGTCTAGTATTATTCAATCATTTACCTTCATTTTGAAACAAATTGGAAGTCTCTAGCACAATATTTTGATTTATGGTGAATTTTTGAAAAAACTTTTTCCTTCCCTCCACGCGCGGAATCTTGGCGGCAAATCTCCGAAATACTTGAGTCACATTGTTGTAATATTTGCACAGTTTCATATTAGCCGTTATATAGAGTTCTATATATGAAAATGTGTGCAATTTCAGGTAGAATACAACAAAAAATAACTCATGGTTGTAGCTTTTATCATTTTTGAAATATTTGCATATAAATCACGATAAATAGAAAAAAATCGACATTCGGTCAACTTTGACTCAACCAAAATGGTCGAAAAACGTAATTGTAAGCTAAAACTCTTACAGTCTAGTAATATTCAATCATCTAACTTCATTTTGAAACAAATTGGAAGTCTCTAGCATATTTAAATTTATGGTGAATTAAAAAAAAACTTTTTCCTTCCCTCCGCGCGCGGAATCTCGGCGGCAAATCTCCGAAATGCTGGAGTCACATTGTTGTAATATTTGCACCGTTTCATATTAGCCGTTATATAGAGTTATATATATGAAAATGGGCGCAATTTCATGTAAAATACAACAAAAAATAATTCATGGTCATAGCTTTCATCATTTTTGAAATATGTGCATGTAAATCACGATAAATTAAAAAAAATCAACATTCAGTCAACTTTAACTAGACTGAAATGGTCGAAAAATGCGATTGTAAGCTAAAACTCTTATAGGCTAGTAATATCCAATCAATTACCTTCATTTTGCAACAAACGGGAAGTCTCTAGCACAATATTTTTATTTACGGTGAATTTTTGAAAAAAAAAAATTTTTACGTCCGCTTGTTACGAATTCATGCATTATTTTGTGATAATATTTTCTCTGTGCTGCTTTGATCGTTTTACAATGTGTTGTATACCAAAATGATCGCAATTTAGTGTACAATACAACGAAAAAAACTCATTAGCTTTAACTTTTTTGCTTACAGCTCAATTTTTATACAATTACATATGAACATTTTTTTTGCGCTGTCATATATTCCAATATTTATGTATGATAATTATATTTTTTTTCATTTCTGATGGTTGCACACTAAACTTTAGGCAATGACAAAAAAAGGAGTCAAAAATAAACTTTTAATCTTGAAAACTAAGCGTAATGTGATTTTTTGACAAAAACTTTTTTTTCCGCTTCAGTGCTCACTCCCTAACCCAGCCGGCATACGGGAGACGATTTCTGAAATACCGCTTAGATGTTTAAGGGTTAAAAGAAATCGGTAAGGCTTGAATATGTACTGTTTGAAAGAAAATGTGCGTGCCTGAATACAAGGGTAGCTTGATTAGTTTTTGCCTCAGTAAGAGTAACAGTTGTAGAAGAGTTCATGCGTAGTTGTAAGCCAAGTATTTTTAAGTGTAATGTTGTAAAATAACTTTGAAATGATATTAAAGTGTTTTAGGATGATCCTTTAAGGTATATTTGGTATTTGAGCTATTAAAATAGGCAGTTATAAGTATTTGAGAGGGGGGACAAGTATTTGTGAATTTCAGCTATTTGTGGTCCCTAAACCCCTTGAATACTGGGGAGTCTACTGTATTTACTTTCTACTGTATTTACTTAAGACATTTTACAACATATGCAGAAACTAACATACTTTTCGTAGAATGGACATTACAGCTTAGAGGATACTATAGAAAAACCATGCAAATACTTCAGTAGTCCTAAAAGTACAACACACATACATAAAAAGTACCTTTAAATTTGACAAATTTGCTTCCCTACTGTCCCCTTGCTGCAATTTTGTTGGATCAATCTCACAAGCTTTTTTTTCACGGAAAATCATGTCTAACGTTGTCTTCAGTGTAGTTCGAAGGTAATGGTGACCCACCAGCTTCATTAATTCATCAATACACTTTGATACAAGCGTATTCCCACGGAAAATGGTATTAGTATCTCTGCAAAGGAAAAAAATTGTCCTAAATTTTAAGCACAGTAAAATATACAACATAAAATTAAAGCAGAATGAAACAGAAATCCAAAAATTAAAGTAAAGACATGTATGGAAAAAAAAAAAGTTTCTTTAAAAACACAGGAAAGTTTATCAATATCATCGAAGCATACATGAATAAATAAATAAAATCTTTAATTGCTCACGTAATTTTTGACATTTCATGTCGTGCAAGAGCAGATATAAACTGGACTACATGACCATGATGGAGGAGGACTCGGGTGAGAGGCTGAACGACATCTTGCTTCTGAGTTACAATTTCCCCTAGCAGCCTTGCTGCAGAAGAGGTTATCGGCTGTAAAAGGAAAGGATGACAAATCATACTACATAATATCAAATTATACAAAATATTTTGCTAATTACTTTCCATATATTATCACAGCGACTGTAAAGTGATATAATCCTTTTCTTTCACAAACACACACACACATACAATTCAAATTTGTATCAAATATTATAACTACCTAAAACAATTATGCAAGATATAAAAATAAGTTTAGCTGGCAGAATACTGCAATTAAGAACAGTACAGTGGCAACCCAACTTTATAGCAGTGGAGCTCTACATACACTAATAAACATTAATACATATATATATATATACACAGAAATGCAATAATATACACCAGTTGGCATTTAGCCACCACCATACTGAGATCTGGAGCCAATTTGCATAGCTTACTGTGAACAGCATTCCTCTATAAAGTAATCAATTGACTATTCTAATTAAATTTTGTAATTACCAGTCACTTTTAAATTTTAATTTATTTATCCTTCAGTTTCATGAATAATCAGCAAAATTATTTGCTTCTACATGTACAATCAATACAGTTACTGTGCTAAATTAATTTACCAAAAACAAAGCCAAATGCAGTAACTCTACCTACATAAAAGATATAAAGTACACAAATTTGTTGTTGAGTCCTCAAGGATTACCCTTTTCATGGTCTATCCAGAGATCCAAGATGACCAGATTAAAGTCAAAGAATTCTCTTAACTGGTCTTGTGGCCAGGTATTGTCGTAATGATAAACATTATAACATGATAAGAGTATAAAATGGACTCGGGATAAGAGGGCATTTTCAATTATCCTCAGTGAAGGCAAATACCCAGTTTACCTACGTCAAGGCCACAAGAAGAAGTGGTTATGAGCGTAAACACAGTCATATTGTTTACATACACCCAAAATCCAACCAAAATGTCATTCCTTTCTGTCGTTCAGTGTAGGATGGTGACTTTCCCAAAACCTGTCATTTCATCAGGAAAGTGGGAGGGTTTTAAGGACTCAACAGCTACTACCAAATATAGGTTGTTCCTACGCCAAAACCCATTTTTTTTTTTTTTTTTTTTAAATAGAGTAGTCGTTGTCTCGTCCTCAAAGAGCTTTACAAAGAAATTAATAGGTGACGAAAAGTTCTTGGATTTTAATCCCAACAAAACAAAAACATTTTTGGTCCAGGGTCAAACCACTAGTTTCAAGGCCCCATTCTTTGTTCCAAATACTTATAGGTTTGGTAGCAAAGAACAAGAAACTAAATGGGAACTTATGTTTTTTAGGGTGCAGTCCTGTCGTGATTTACCTAAACATGCTGGGTATGGGTTGCAGTGCTGTCAAACCTTCCCCAGCTATAACTAACATACTCACCCGTTGGGAAGACCTGTGGTTTGTCACTGTAGCACCTATTGGTCAAGAATATCTATGTCACCTACTGACACACAGTGTAGTTAAATTTGTTCGAGTTCATGGCAAGTGTTGCTAGAGTGTAGGAAAAAAAGGGACCTTTTGGGATGTCTGCCATGACCTCCAGAGAAACCTCAAGTGCTTGAACTGGGCATAATGTTTTGTCTGCTAATTCTAGTTTACTCAGAATAGATTTCCTTCTTCAAAGAATCCCATTCTTGGCCAGGAATGACAGACCAGAGTATAATAATAATTGATGGTCAGCCATTGTGTGATGCATTGTCCCCATCTCCGAGCCCAGTTTGCTAATTTGAGCTCCAGATGCTCATGCAATCAAGAATATCGCATACTGTAGCTTGTGAGTTGTGGTTTTCCCCTTTTAAGAGGAATACCCGTGGTTTGTATCAGGTCCACTAAATTGAGGGGCTGACCGAAGTCTAAGCACCTGTTCAGGGACCAAGTAACTGGAACCCTTCTAGAGCAGATCTTTGTAATACAAAGGACTGCAGAAGGGAAGTGACAACTTCTATATATAATAGAGTCAAATCCCGAATTCATAAATCAATGGTTCTGTTTATGCTGCCTTGTATTCCATGATTTCTGTCACTGCATTGAGGGCCTGATCGAAGTCTACGCACCTTGTTCAGGGACCAAGTATAGGCAGCCGGTAGTTAGCGGCGCAATCACTTACGAGTCGAATCAGTTTTACAGCAGTTGTCAAAAATATTCATTTAAAAATATGGTATTTTAAGGTGTTTTTACGGCACAATTTTTGATTAACAGCGCCATAAGTGCCATTATGTCTGACGAGTACATACATTTGTAGAAATACCGTTCAGACCATAGTAAAGGTTATGCAAATGATATCAAAGATTTTTATTGAGAGTTATTACATAGGTATAAGGGTAAACTATATGCCCATGATGCTGTTCTATGCGACTGCCTGCTGCTCTTCCAAAAACATTGAGTGAAAAAAAGTGCAAATTTAGCAACTGATGTGTCGATTTATAAATGTTCATGCTTTTATGTTTAAAATGTGTATGAAAATGTATTACGTGTAGGGAATTTTTATTTCTGTACATAAGTATGATACAAAGGCAGCTTCTGAAACTGCCCTCCATGGTATCAAAGAAGATGCTTTTTCATGTTCGTTCTTGTCCGCCGCTGCCTGCTGCTCTTCCAGCAATAGTGCAAATTTAGTGATCGTGGTGTCGATTCTATAAAAGTTCATGCTTTTATATTTAAAATGTGTATGAAAATATGTTATGTATAGGGTATTTTTATTTTTTTATGTAAATATGATACAAAGGTAACTTTTGTAAGTGCCCTCCACATTATCAGAGGATGTTTTTTCATGTTCGTTCTTGTTTGTTGTTGTTCCAAAAAATGCATCTACAAAGACTCCATGGTTATATTTTACTGATTTAGGAGCTAAAACTCATTTTGTTAGTGAAACTTCAGCTTTTTGTTATAAGTTTTCATGCTTCTATGTTTAAAATGCGAATGAAAAATGTATTGCAGGGTATTTTTTTAAATTTTTGTACATAAATATGATACAGTGGCAGTACACTTGTCCATTTGAAATCTTAGTAACAGCCCTTAACATGATGAAGAGAATAGGTTATTCAGTCATGCCCAAATAATAAAATTTTAATTTACCGTATATATACTCGAGTACCGTGTGATCTCGCATATCATGCAACCCCCAAATTTTCACCAATAAACAGTGGTTTTGTCATGTATTTCATGTATCATGCGAGTTCCTTTTCTGAGAGCGTCAATTCATAAGGTTGGTGGTTTAGTGTGCTATGGCCAAGTCATTCAGATGTGTGCTGCTGCTAGTCAAGTTACAGTAATTTTCTTACTAATCCCGAGGATTGAATAGAATATCTCAAGATTAAAAAAGAATCCCAAGATAATAAAATAATTGTAAAAATACCACGCCTTGGAGTCCTCTCTCTCTCTCTCGTTCGCTCTCTACTCTTTCTACACGATTCTCTCTCTCTCTCTCAACTCGTCTCTCTCTCTCTCCTCTCTCTCTCTCTCTCTCTCTCTCTCTCTCTCAGGAATAAATACTGTAATTTGAGTCTTTCACCAACGGGTATCAGTTAATGTGTAGACATTGTATGCAGGTAATTAATGTTTAAAAAAATGTGCAGTGCACACACATTCTTTTATCTGATGTTTCAGTTTTTGGGATTTTTCAGATTTTGGAAATGTGAGGTCAGATGCATAATCAAACAAACATCACTACTGCAGGAAAAACATTTTTTCCCTTTATGTTTTTCATTATTGTTATTTATTAATTACAGTTCATTTAAATAAATATTAATATAATACTGTTAAATGAATGTGAGATAACTAAGATCACTTATAATAAAATAGTGTGACAATTAATACCATTTGCTCACTGATAGCTATTATTTGCAAAACAAATATTCCGTAAAAAACGCAAAAAATATATGTACATAACAATCAAAATATAATAATGTTTTGCAGTTCAACTTGTGAATTTTAACAATAAGTATGACTATATAATATATTTCACCATATCGATCTTGAAGTTGAAGAGTCGCAAAATTTTGAGGATGGTCCGGAAAAGGATTTGTAGTATTTAGTGATGACGCATCGCTACAACACGTGGTATTTTCATACCACTATATTGATGACGCATCGCTACGACACACTGGTATTTTTCATACCACTATACATTAAAGTTAAAATGAGCATACTATATTATTATTTTCACGAAGAAATAATTATACAAAGAAAATTATTGAGTCATTTTTGCCATCAGCAGTCAGAAAATCACGATCATGGTAACGTTCAAACCTAGTGCCATCCACGGCATATGTCTATAAATAGAACAGAGGCAGAGGGCAGTCACTGGATAACAGATAGATCTCCATGGCTACCAACCAGCCAATCAGGTGTTGGTTATACTACTCTGTGAATTTCTTAGAATGAGAGTTTCACACGCGAAGTTAACGATGATGTGTGTGTTTTGCATACAGTACGTAGTTTTAGTTTTTATTAGTGTAAGCTTTTTACTGATTACATGAAGAATAGAATGATTCCTTCTCATGACTTTGAATGCAAATGGTTTGAAGATTCTTCCGCAAAAGAAAAAAGAAAAAAAATTTCTTTAGAAGATGATACCTATTTACTAACGCTGTTGACATACCTTCAAAACAAAATTCAGCTCTTTAATCTCTGGAAAAATGTTAATCTTTCTGTCTGCTGGTCACACCCTTTATATCCCCCGCGACTACCAACAACAAAATTTTTTTGTTTATTTTATCTTCCAAAGATGTAGGTATTACTTGTAGGTACAGCACATTTTTAAACAATATACCCATACACACACACATACAGTTGCGCATGTGCTAATACCTATTGGTTTCAGAGACTCAAGTTAACACTTAACAGTATAGTTGAGAGAGAGAGAGAGAGAGAGAGAGAGAGAGAGAGAGAGAGAGAGAGAGAGAGAGAGAGAGAGAGAGAGAGAGAGAGAGAGAGAGAGAGAGAGAGAGAGTTCATCTCTCTAATCTCTTGAGGAATGTTAAGATTTGTTCCCTGCTCTATGTAAATTTAGTCCATGCGACTGACAACAACAAATTTCATATATGTTTTTTTTTGTCTTCCAGATATGAATTACCTGTACTGCACATTTTTTAACAAGCATTAACATACTGCCTGCATATGTACTAATGACCACTGGTTAAATATACTCTCTCTCTCTCTCAGAAAGATACCGTCAATTCAAATTATCAGTATCTTCTCCTGATAGACAGATGGGACTCCAAGGCTTGGCATATGTCAATTACTTTATCTTGGGATTTTTGGTTAATCTTGGGATTTTCCATGGTCAATTCTTGGGATTAGTAAGAAAAATGCCATAATTTGAGTAGCAGTAACAGCTGCAGCTGCAGCGCACACCCAAATGAATCGGGTAAGCCTAGCACGCCGAACTATAGCATTTACAAAATGAGCAAACTCTCTAGCTGGGCTGTTTTGGTCCCCCCACGTGTTTGATCTCCGCATATCCGCCAAATTTATAACAACAGAGATAAAACCATCTCTCCCATTACAGATATCAAATATTGTCTTTTCCGTTACGCAGAATTCTAAATAAATTACGTAGGTTCACGATTGATAAAGTTTTTTTTATGCAATAACAAGAAACAGAGTCAGATTTTCAATCAACATGGCATATCATTTTGGTGCTGTTGCGAATATTTCAACCAGTTCCATGTGCGTTTAAATCCACACTGTACATTCTGGAGGCAGTTCTCCCTTCTACACATATCTTGATTTCTTAACATCATAGGTATAGAATAAATTGGCAAGTAAGGAAATATGAAATAAAGCTTAACAGAGTAATTTTGACGAGTGAGAAAATAAACATTTGTATACAGACAGATTCTCTCTCTCTCTCTCTCTCTCTCTCTCTCTCTCTCTCTCTCTCTCTCTCTCTCTCTCTCTTTCTCTCTCTCTCTCTCATCTCTCGCTCTCTTCTCTCTCCTCTCTTCGCTCTCTCTCTCTCTCTCTCTCTCTCTCTCTCTCTCTCTCTCTGTGACAAAATAATAGACAGGAAACAATGACTGAATGTTGCCTGAATGCGATATGGCAAAGTTTTGGCCTGACTGAAGTGTGGAGTGACTTTGACACCGACCTACAAGTTATTCCTGGTCATTTCACAGCCATGGACATACATCAACTTCACAGCCGAGAAAGGGCAATCGTATACAAAATAAATAGGTATGGAAAATGCGAAAGGCAGGCCTATGTTATCCCATAAAAAAGCTCTCGCTCGGACAGCTGTAAGATTTAAGAGAGGGGGAGAGCAGGGCCAAATAGGGAGGAGATTAAAGTACCTGGGAATGAAAAACCCTTATAATCTTATAATTATAGCCTCGGGGTTTGTCTCAAGGACATTCAAAGGTCTGTCATGCACGGGCAGTTGTTGTTTTTGTAAAATTGGCATAAGGGCAGATCTTTAAAAGCCACGCCAGAGATCTCACCACGGTAACAAGACTATACCTTCCATATGAAGTGACGTTCTACTCCACAAAATGTTTTAGGTTTTTAGAGCTTTTTGGTTTTTAGGATTTCAAATAGAGGATTATGTGTGTATTGTAGTACAGTAAAGATAATACATCGTTGGAAAAAAAGTGTTTGTCAGTTGCGTGGGCTATGAAGGGTGTGATCACTGACCACCTGGTTAACACTAATGGATTAGCAGTGACAAAGTGGGTCTCCAAAAACTGAGAAAATGGTTTTATTATAACACGATGTAATATACGACTGTATGCAATTCAAGAAGCAAGAAAAATGGGCATTCCTGAGTTTACAGCAAGTGCAGTATGGTGTACTCGGTTTATAAAGAGATAACTTTGTCCTAAAAAGGAAAACCAAAATAGCACAAAAGCTACCCAAAGAACTGGAAGAAAAAATCAATAATTTCCTCAAATTTGTAATCAAGCACCACAAAGCTAATAATTATAAATTATCATGTATCGGCAACATGGATGAAACTCCGCTTAACTTCTAAATGCCATCAAACTCGACCGTAAATAAAATAGGAGAGAAAAGCATTTTAATCAAAACTAATGGTCATGAAAGGACACACTTTAGTGTTGTTTTAAAGTGTATGTCAGATGGGACGAAACTTCCCCCCATGGTTATCTTAAACGGAAATTGATGCCTAAAGAAGAATTTCCAAACAGTATCAATGTCCACGTTCACGAAAAAGGATGGATGAATGATGATGGCTGCAAGACTTGGCTAAAGAGTTTGGGCATCAAGGCCTGGTGGTTTACGGAAAAGAAAAAGTTTATTATATTAGTTTGGGATATGTTTAGGTCAACATCAAGTGAACTCAGTTTTAAAAGGTGTTCGAGGTACAAACACGGATATAGAACCTCTCGACGTATCAGTTAATAAGCCTTTTAAAGACAACATCAAGAAGAAGTGGAATGAATGGATGTTGGAAGGGGAGAAAGCATTTACGAAAGGAGGGAGGATGAAAGCTCCAGGTTTGCCTCTATTGTGTTTGTGGGTTAAAGAATCGTGGGCAGAAATCGATAAAAATGTGATAATTAAAGCATTTAAAAAATGTGGAATATCAAATGCTTTGAATGGATATGAAGATGATGTCCTATACAAAGATGCAGGAGATGAAGATGAAATTATCAAAGATCTGGAAGATGACGAATATGATGACTGCCTTGATGACGAAGAATTCAGAGCCTTATTTGATAATACGGACACGGAGAACGACTTTGGAAGGTTTTAGTTTATTAATTTTATGCATTTTTTACTTTAATAAATTTTCACTAACCTGTGCATCCTAAAATAAAAATAATAGTTCAAGTAACAAAAGTTTCTTTTACCGAGTAAAAAATCCTTCGGTATTGTGCCTTAATCAACGGATTTGGAAATTATAGATGGTTAGTCCAGAACGTTAAACATGTTGTATAGACCAAAATAATGCAAATGGCACACAATCGCTCTTTTGTATTTTAAAATACAATAGTAATATGAGAATACATATATTACTGGATATAGTGAAGTACAAGTAAAGGATAACTTTTTGAAGATCTACTGTTTTTCTCCGGTAGTAACTACCACAATCTGCCGATTTTGGAAAGCATAGACGGTACACTAATATTATACTGCATGTATGATGCGACCCGTTTAAAATTAACTTCAAAATTAGGTTTCCAAAGTCACATAATATGCGAGAATATACGGTATATAATTAAATCACGTTTTTATAACAAATTATATTCACAATTGTCGCATAAATCTATTTTTAAAAGACAAAACTCGCGTATACATTTGTTTTTACAACACTGCAATTTGTTAGTTTTTCCATGGGATAGAAGTACGAAATATAACTGTGCAACTTGGTTGACTTTTTGCTTTGTTACACAAGCAAAATATTGAGGTACAACCGTACGAGCTCAAGATGCCGCTGCTACGTGGATGGTATAGTGACAAAAATTAAGATAAGCAAAGAAGAAAAAGTAAATATGCATCTTTTCCATAAATCTTTTAAAAGTTATACATTACTTCACTGTATCCAATAATACTGTATGTATTCTCATGTTATTGTATTGTAAAATACAGGCAGCCTGCGGTTAACAGCGCAATCGGTTAGCAGCAAATCGGGTTTTATGGCTGTCGTCAAAAATATTCATGAAAAAAATAAGGTATTTTAAGGTATTTTTATGGCACATCGGTTAACAATGCCGCTAGCTCTGTTATGTCTCACGAGTACATACATTTGTAGAAATACCGTTCAGACCATAAAGGTTATTCAATTGATATTAAACAATTTTATTGAGAGCTATTAAATAGGTATTAGGGTAAACTATATGACCATGACGCTGTTCTATGATGAAAATAGCGAGTTAAATAATTGCAAATTTAGCTATGGATGTGTCAATTTATAAATTTTCATACTTTTATGTTTAAAATGTGTATAAAATATATTATGTATAGGGTATTTTTGTTTCTGCACATAAATATGATACAAAGGCAGCTTTTGAAACTGCCCTTCAGTTATCAAAGAAGATTTTTTCATGTTCGTTCTTGAGCCGCCGCCTGCCACTCTTCCAAAAATATAAAGTTAAAAAAAGTGCAAATTTAGCAATCGATATGTCAATTTTATAAATGTTCATGCTTTTATGTTTATAATGTGTATGAAAATATATTACTTGCACGGTATTTTTATTTTTGTACATAAATATGATACAAATTAAGGCAGCTTTTGTAACTGCCCTCCACGTTACCAGAGGATGTTTTTTCATGTTCGTTCTTGTCTGCAGCTGTTCCGAAAAATGCATTTACAAAGACTTCACATGATTATATTTTATTAATTTGGGAGCTAATTATAACTCATTTTGTTAATGAAACTTCAGCTTTTTGTTGTAAGTTTTCATGCTTTTATGTTTAAAATGTGTATGAAAAATGTATTACAAGGTATTTTTTTATTTTTGTACATAAATATGATACAGTGGCATTATGTTAGGTTGTTCAGTCGCGCCAAAAAATGATTTTAATTTATATCACTGAATCACTTTTTTATAACAAATTATATTTACAATTGTTGCATAAATTGATTTTAAAAGACGAACCTCACGTATTCATTCAATTTTGCAACAATGCAATTTGTTTGTTTTTCCATGGGATAGAAGTACGAAATATAACGGTGCAACTCGGTTGATTTTTTGCTTCGTTACGCGAGCAAAAAATTGAGGTACGACTGTACGAGCTAGAGATGCCGCTGCTTCGTATATGGCATAGTGACAAAAATTAAGATAAGCACAGAAGAAAAGTAAATATGCATCTTTTCCATAAATCTTTTAAAAAGTTATACATTACTTCACTGTATCCATTAATATTGTATGTACTATATTGGAACAATCTTGCAGCATAGCATCCATTGTCCATGCAAGAGGATCTGGGGCTGGAGAGAAAAATAGAGGAAGGCGATGAATCTTGGAGGTGGCAAACAGGCCTATTGTCAGCCTAACATTTTCCAAAGATCCAGACAAACCAGGGGATTCAGAGTCCATTCAGTGGGAAGGACCTGGTTTCGAAGGTTCAGCTCATCTGCCATAACATTCAACTTCCCCCATGATAAATCGGATGACCAGAGTCACTTGATTTTGTTCCACCCACAAAAGACCTCTTACTGTCTTGCAGAGAAAAAGAATGGGTGCCACCTTGTTTTCGGATATATGCCAGGCCATGGTATTGTCTACAAGCACTACTTCTGTCTTTTTGCAGACCATGGTCGAAAAACACTGAAGGCCTAGGTGAACTGTTTTCAGTTTTCTCACATTTATATGAAAGCTTTGCTAATCCAGAGTTCACATACCAGATACTTCCAGATTCCCCAGTAGTGCTACCCAGCCTACGTCTGAGATGTCTGAATAAAAGTCTCATTCAGGGCTCAGAGGTTGAAGGGACTTCCCTTCTGACAGTCTTCCTTTTGACAGCCACCACTGCAGGTCTGATTTGATCTCCAGGGTGATTGGAAACATGTAAGTGTCCCGCTGTGTTTTCCTGTCCCAGTTGGCTTTCAGAAATAACTGGAGAACTTTCATGAGGAGTATGCCTATCTAACAATCATCTTTATGGATGACAGAGACCCCAGTAGGCTCATCCATTGTTGCACTGAGCAAGACCAATGGGCTAGAAAACTCTGGACTGACTGAAGGCAGCTGGAAATTCTCTTGGGACACAGAAAAGTCAGAAAATTATAAGCGTTCAGTCATCCCAAAATAGAAGATCTTGCAGTGGGGTTAGCTGGGACTTCTGAAAATTGATAAAAAGGTCCCAGTTCCTTGGTAAGAAGAAGAATCCAGATAAAGGATGAGCCAATTCGAAAGAGGAGTGAGGACTCTAGTAAATACTTGAGGGGCCATAGAAAGGCTGAAGCAAAGGACCCAAAACTAATACACCTTGTCCTGGAAGACAAACCTTAGAATTTCCTGGAATTTGGACGGCTCAGGATGTGGCAGTATGTGTCCTGCTTATTTAAGGTTATCATCCAGTCGCCTTGGTGAATAGATGAAAGGACTGAATGGCTTGTCTCCATTTTTAATTTTGTCTTCAGAACAAAATGATTGAGGATGCTTACATAGAGGACTGGTCTCCACCACCACCATGCTCTTGGTACCACAGTGGTAAAACCCTTCTGTGCTTGTGTTCTCGACTTCCTCTATGGCCCTCTTCTGGATGAGAGAGGAGACTTCCTCCAAAAGCCTGAATGTCTCTCAGAGACTATCGAGTATGCTGTCAATGTCATGGGAGGAATAGGATGATGTAGCCCTCCAACAGAACCTTGAAGAACCTTGATGATCCAAGACTCCGCTCCTCTTATCAGCCACTTTTCCCAAAACTCCACGAAAGGGCTGCTGCTGGAGGGGTGCAAAAATCCTGGTTTGCAAAGCAGACGAATCCTTGAGAGGCTTGGACAACTGGGCTAACAAGCCTTTTTCTGTAACTATGATGCAATTCCCTTTTAATGTTCCTGAGGGAAGAGGTGGTGCTGGCCCAAAGGCGAGAAGAAAAGGGCCAACTTCCGAGTCTGGGTGACTCCCTTAGAAGTTAAAGAGGATCAGAGCTCTCTTTTCTTCAGAACACCAAATGCAAATACAGCAGAAAGCTCTAGAAAGCCATCTCTAATGGCTTTGTTGGTACAGGATAGAACCCTGAGCCAGTTCGAGGCAATATCTCTCACTAAATTGTGGTAGTTTTCAATTTTCTAAACAGGTGCACATACTATCCAACCCAAAAAACTAAGGCCTTCAAAAACCATATAAATATCCTTAACTAAATGGTCAAGTTCCACAGAAGAGAACATTACGAAAGCACAGAATGCCGTGAAGAGTCGGTGAGGCCAGAGTAGTCCCACTGGGAGGAGGCAACAACTCCCAAAGTAGGGGGTTTCCCAGTTACTTAGGATAAGTACCTCCTGCAGATTGAGTGAGGGACGAAAGGCAAAAGATGCTTTCCTTTGCTCCCTTTTGGCTGAAAGCCAGTCTCCCATCTCCTTTAGGGATTTCTTGCTAGGAGGAGGTCATGTCCTGTCATCCAGTTGATTCCTCATTAAAAAGACTGAAGCAGGAGACTGGGGCAGCTTGGGCGAAAAAAGTATGAAAATCTGCTAAAAGATAATGCAATAAAGCTACATAAGCTGAAGAAAGAGCAGGTTCTTGGTTGACCTCTTCCTCTTCTGAGGAAACTGGGGGGGACAGGATAGCATTCTGAGAAGTCTTGGGAGCAGAGGGAGCTTTTTGTAATAAGTCAATGATTACAGCTAACTGCCATTTAATAGGAGCCAAAGTTTGGCTCGTCATTATCCAAAGATGAAGGTGAAGGAGACCATGGTTTCTGAGTACACTGAAGAGGTCAAGCACTCGATGTTCAGGGGCTGGTGCTGGGCACTCAGGAGCTGGCACCTGGTGTTTGGGAAGTGGCACCGTGCGTTTGGCAGTGGACATCGGGTGCTTAAGAGTTGTTGCTGGGCATTTGGGAGAGAAGGCCTCTGGACTGTCCCATGTAGACAAAAAAGGATGATGATGAACAGGAGCAGGAACATAAGGATCCACAGCATAACTACATGAAGGCTGAGGGCTGGTACTAGGCTTCTTATACTGCTTCATGGGAAGTGGATCTGGATGGCACAATGGAGGAGTTATGGGAGTTCCATTTGACAACGTCCTTGAGGACTGAGAGAGAGAGAGAGAGAGAGGTGAATGTAAGCAGCATTAGGTTGTTTGTGTTCATGTGAATTGATAGTTAGCGGGTGAATTGATCTTTTGTCAGCTGGGTGGTTGGTTGGGGGTTGGAGCGTGGTGGCGAGTCGGCGGCCGGCAGGAGTCTGTAATGAGAAATCGTGAAGGACAGACATTTTGGGCAGCGGTCTTGGCAGTATTGTTGGTCAGTTGTGTTGTGTTTTCAAGGATTTATATGAGTTATTTGTGCTGTGTTTGAAGGTTGTTGTGCTTGTGCATTGGGAGGTTGTTGAGCTTGTGAGTTTCTGTTGAGTTGTGAGTTGTTATAGTTGAGGGTTGTTGTTGTTGGGGAGATGTTGTGGGTTCTTGGTGTTGTTGAGTGGTTGGGGGTGGGCTTGTGGGTTTGGGGTTGTGAAGTGGGGTTGTTGGTGAGCTGTTGTGGTTTCTTGGTGTTGTTGTTGTGGCCATAGTCCTTGTTTGTTTGTTGTGTTGCTGAGTTGAGGTTGTAGTCCTGGTTAGTTTGTTGTGTTGTTGAGTTGTGGTTGTAGTCCTTGTTTGTTTCATGTGTTGAGTTGTGGGGTTGTGGTCCTTGGTTGTTGTGTTGTGGGGTTGTGGGGTAGTGGTCCTTGGTTGCTTGTCATGTTGTTGTTGGGTTGTGTGTGTGGTTCTTGGTTGTTATTGTTGTGTGGTTATAGTTCGTTGTTGTTGGTTTGTGGCAGTTGTTGGGGTGAGTACAAGTGTTTGTGTTCTGTATATAGGTAAGTAAGTCACTTGTCCTGCGTGTATTCCAAAGCGTGAAGAGGAAAGTGTGGCTGAGGGTGACTTTGGTAGCCGGATTGGTTAAATTTATGTGGGGGGGTCTTGCCCACTTGTTTTCTATCTTGTGATCCCACCACATTAAATTTTTGGTGTCTGAACAGGGACTACTGGTGCAGCAGCTGCAGGACAATTGGGGTAGTGAGTTGTGTGATTGGTGGAGACAGTGAGGATGGAATGGTTGAAGGAGATGGAGAGGCTGAAGGAGGAGTTGCAGTTGGTGAGGAAAGCTAAGGAAAGACTGGAAGTGGAGAATGAGAGGTTAAGGGTAGAGTGTAAGGAGCTGAAAAGTGAGTTAGAGGAAATGAGAAGAATGCTAAGGAGTGCAAAAGTGGAAATGAAAGAAGAGATGAAAGGAGTGGAAGAGAGAATGGTTGAGAAAATGGACGAAAAATTTGGAGTAATGATGAATGCAGTGCAGGAGATGATGAAGGGATTTATGGGAGAGGGAGCAGTAGGAGGCAGGCCTACTGGGTCTTGTGATGGGCCAGGAGCAATTAAGAAAGTGAAAGAACAACTGGATGAGAATATGAGAGACAAAGGTGATTTGGTTGTGATAAGTAAGGGAAAGGAGAGGAAGACACAGGATAAGGATAATCCTGGGGACAAGAATAAAAAGGGGGCTGAGGAAAAGAAGAAGACTAAAGGAAAGAAGGTTAGTAAGGTGACGGACAGGATGAGACTAGGACTGAATACATTGGGAAAGGGCTGAGAGTTATTTAGATAGCGGAGAGTGGAAACAAGTAGGTAGAAAGAAGGGTAAGAAGAGCGTAATCAAGAACATGGATGTTAGTATAGAAGTTGATTCATTGTATTCAGACAAGGTTAAGAGAGATAAGAATGGAAGTAGCTAAAGTGAGAGTGAGCAGGAAGTACAAAAGGCTGTGTATATGAGAGAGGTACCCCGATGTGCAAAATACGTGGAATACGGTAGTAGGGACATAGGGGACTTTTTTAAGGAATATGAGAAGTATTGTGAGGCTAAGTATGGGGATAACAAGAGAGTTTGGGCAACAGAGTTATTTAGCTTTTTGACAGGATTTTTGTTGAGTATGTATGGGGTAATGATGAGTGTAGGGAATGTGCCGTATGATAGTGTGAAAGCCAGGATTGTGGAACAGGCGAAGAGGATGAAGAGTAGCGTTATATATAAGAGAAAACATGATTCTGAAGAGGCAAGAATGAATGTTGGAGAGCCATTGTCAATGTATGTGTGCAGGTTGGAAACATTAGCTACGAAAAAGTTTGGGGACGAAGGAATAAGTGAGTGCAGAGTTTGTGCGAAAGTTGTTGGCGACTACCAGAGAGCGTGTACGAGTTTATAAATCTAAAATGTAAGGAGAAAATGAGATGGACGAATGAAAGGTTGACGTGGAACGACAGTTAGAAATAGTAGAGGATTATGAGTTAGATAGGTGTATGAAAGGGAGTAGAAGTGTTAGTGTTAGGACTAAAATAGCTGAGGTTATACCATAGTTTAAAAGCTATAGGGAGGCAGTTTTGGAAGGGCCGAGGCGAGTGGCAGAGCAAGTGGTTGATAGGAGCGTTAAAGGAAGCAACGTGAGTGTAGTTAGCACTAAAAGAGACAGGAGTGCGAGTGTCAGAAGAATATGGTCAGTTAGTTGTGAGTGAGAGCAGCAGTTACAGATGTGGTATGCCAGGATACGAAGAATGAGTGTTGGTGGGCGTTAGGGGCGTGTTTTGGGTGTGAACAGATAGGGCATATAGCGAGTGGATGTCGGGGTACCCATGTCAATGTGGCTTGCGGCAAATGTGGAAAGAACAGGCATTATGCCAAGATGTGTAGAGAGCCACAAGCGAAATGTGTCGAATGTGGAGAGGAAGGTCATGTGGCGAGTGTGTGTAGGTGAAAGAGGATGAGTCAGGCTGGGAATTCGTGAAACTAGGTGTTAAGGGGATTCAGTTGGGTGGGTCCTCTAGTATGCGACAATATGTTCGGGAGAATGCAATGAGTGAGTGGTTGAAAGTGAATAAATGTGACCCGAGCATCAGTGAGCAAATTGATCTGGGAGATCAGCAGTTAGTGTTGGTTGAGTATGGAAGAAAGTGGAAGAAGGTAAGGAAAGGGAATGAAAGGGAGAAATGTGAGCTGCGTGATAGAGGGGTTAGTGTTGGGGTAAAAATTATGGATAAGGAGTGTAATACAGATGACATTGAGGGAAGGAATGATATGTATAGTGTGCGTGGGTTTGAATTGTCAGGGTTTAGTGAGATTTCAACAGGAAGGGAATCGAGTAGTAATGACGTGGTTGGCAGTATAAATGAATCTCTTCGGGAGTTTGGCAGGAGTGTAAATGAGGTGAGTGATTTGGTGGCAGAGTTATGAGAGATAAGTGGGCAAGAGCTAGAAGATATATATGAAGTAGCAAGCAGGATTTGGGAGGATAGTAGTGAGGGAGATGGTAATGGGAGTCTGACTGGAAGTGGTCTGGGAGAAGTGTATGGTAGTGTATGATGGCCCACAAACAAGGTCCAGAGGGCCTGCGTCCGAACATCCGTAGGTGTTGCGGAAGGCTATTAGTGTGGGTGTTGCGAGTGTAAGGAGACGTTGTCAAATGTAATGGGAGGAAATATGGAGGAGTTATGAGAGGACAGTTCCATGAGGATTGAGAGAGAGAGAGAGAGAGAGAGAGAGAGAGAGAGAGAGAGAGAGAGAGAGAGAGAGAGAGAGAGAGAGAGAGAGAGAGAGGAGAGAGAGAGAGAGAGAGAGAGGTGAATGCAAACGTCGTTAGGTTGCTTGTGTTCATGGGAATAGACACTTAGCAAATGAATGCTCGTTTGTCAGTGGGATGGTTGGTTGTCGGTTAGCGCTCAGTGGGAAGTTGGCAGCAGGAAGAAGTTTGTGATAAGAAATCGTGAAGGACAGACTTTTGGGCAGCAGTCTTGGCAGTATTGTTGATCAGTTGTGTTGTGTTTTTCAGGGAGTTAGTAGAGTTGTTTGTGCTGTGTGTTTGAAGGTTGTTGTGCTTGTGCATTGGGAGGTTGTTGAACTTGTGAGTTTCTTGTGAGTTGTTATAGTTGAGGGTCGTTGTTGTGGGGTTATAGGTTTGGTATTGTGGAGTGGGGTTATTGGTGAGCTGTTGTGGTTTCTTGGTGGTGTTGTTGTTGTGTCTGTAGTCCTTGGTTGTTGTTGTGGTTGTAGGCCTTGTTTGTTTGTTCTGTTGTTGAGTTGTAGTTGTAGTCCTTGTTTATTTGTTGTGTTATTGAGTGGTGGTTGTAGTCCTTGTTTGTTTCTTGTGTTGCTGAGTTGTGGTTGTAGTCCTTGTTTGTTAGTTGTATCGTTGAGTTGTGGGGTTGTGGTCCCTGGTTGTTGTGTTGTTGAATTGTGGTCCTTGGTTGCTTGTCATTTTGTTGTTGTGCTGTGTGGTTGTGGTTCTTGGTTGTTGTTGTGTTGTTGTTGAGTTGTGTGGTTATAGTTTTTGTTGTTGAGTAAGGTGTTGATTTTGGGTTGCAGCGGTTGTTGGTGTCTCAGCGACCTCGTCCTGTGGAGAGCACAGCATAGCCCTGAGTATCTGGAGTTGGGGTGAGTACATGTGTTTGTGTTCTATGTATAGGTAAGTCAATTGTCCTGCATGCATTCGATAGCGTGGAAAGGAAAGTGTGGCTCAGGGTGAGTTTGGCAGCCAGATTGGTTAAATTTATGTGGGGGGGTCTTGTTCGCTTGTTTTTTAGCTTGTGATCCCGCCACAGCACCAACATCCTCAGGAGGGCACTTATGCAGTTGGGAAGTTTAGGTACCATTTGTGGGGCCTCCTATCCATGCCAGAGTTGTTGGAAGAGCTTGAAGATAATGGATGTACCTCCAAAGACATGCCTTTTTAATGGCTGTCAGTTGACACCTGGGACTGTGCAAAGGAGCGATTGTGGGGGTGGCTAGGCATGGGCAAAATCCGATGGCCTTCCAAGGACTTCCAGTATGTCTTCTCTAAGTTCACGGGAGCATGACAGCGACCTTCATCTAGGAGAACCGTCGGGACAGACAGCCAACTCCTCCACTTGCACTGCACTTTCAACTCGTCCCTTTCTCTGCAAAAATTTCATCCATCATTAATCTGAGTGATGCTCCTAACTCTGCCACTGTACTTACCACAAGGTTTGTCTTTTTATCAAACCTAGATTCGAGAATGGTGATGGTATTAGAGTTGGAAACATGGGAGCCAGGCACAGGAGTAGGAGGTTGAATAGCAGGAGGGCCAGGAATAGATGAAAAAGTATATGAAAAAGAGTAATAAGGAGAGCAATTGAGCTAGCCTCTAAACTCGTGTTTGGCAGTAGTTCCTAGAATATAAGAATGTCTCTCGGCTCTGGAAGCAGCTTTCTTCTTCCTATCTCTCTCTAATTTATCCAAGTGAGACTAGGATTTCCCAACTGCATATAATCTCAAGAGGAACATTCATTACGAGTTTTCTCCATGCTACACTCTTGTCCCCTACATTTTACTCGATCAAATAAGGATCATAACAAATCATTGTTAGCCTAGTCTTAGTCTTACACCGTTCACCACAATAGTGAATACTTTAATTGCCCAAATTGGGCACAATTCAGCAAAAAAAACTAGGAAACTAACAAGGGAAAATTATAACAAACTATCCAACTACCAAAATACTAAAGTAATTGTACTTCACCAAAATCTGCAAAGACAACTGAATAAACCACCAAAAAGCTGCTGCAAATGGTGCTGAGGCATGCACCAGTGCCAGCAAAAACAAACTGAACTTACCTGCCAGTCTATTTCCTGTGTGCCTCGACAGTGAGTGGGGCCTGTCACCTAAACAATGCAATAGAAGTGCTACTGTGAATCTTTAAATAGTTGCTGTGCGAGGTAGAAACGTTAGCTATATAATTACTTGGTATGCTACTTATATAAAAACAAAAATTGACTGACGTTCAAAAATATGCAGTGAAACAAAAAATAACCTACCTCTTCCCCAGTACTCTGGAGAATAAGATTACGAAGGCTGTCATAAGACTGACTAGAAAAAACATGGTCTGAAGTGTAATGTATATTCAATCTTAGTGCCCCAAGGTCACCCTTTGAATTTCTTACAGCTGAATCTCTTGGCTGAAGAAAATACCTGTTACAAAATTCAACATATGGTATAAGGAATGAAGAACTGGTTAATCTTTCAGTAAACTGTCAGCATACTTTAGAAATGGAGCAGCAAAGTTTTGTTTAAAAAATTGTCAATATTGTCACTGCATTATTTTTCTTAGTTTCTGAATCCCTATCTACATATATCCATGAAATGGCTTGCAAGTATTTCTATAATACCAAAATGTACTTAAATAAAAACTGTATTAAAAACTTACACTGAATTCAAATACAAATAAAAAAGAATAAGGAAAACAAATGAAAATCAATTTTCACAATTTACTATATTATCACACACCTGTTTTATTTCCAGAATCCTATCCAAAATCCATCAGTTATTGATTTTATAGATTAAACATATAAAAGAAATCATAATTACTGTTGTTTCTCAGGAAGTAATGATTAAACATCACATAATACCAATTCATTTCATAAGCAAATGAGAGAGAGAGAGAGAGAGAGAGAGAGAGAGAGAGAGAGAGAGAGAGAGAGAGAGAGAGAGAGAGAGAGAGAGAGAGAGGGAAATGTGTGCAAGTGTTAAGTACAAGCAAATAGTATGTCGTGTGTTGTCTCAGCTAAACGGAGTAAATCAAGGTAGAACAAAAAAAAAACACAGTTATGGCTGGATATTCATTGATGTATCAGTTCAAGACTATCAAAACAATTAACTTTTTGCCTTTTTGTGGAACACAATTTATTCGTCCATGGGGGAAATTTTACTAATTTGCAGATTTTTCTTTGGGTCATATCTCAAAAATGATCACTAATTCACTTGTTTTCATAGACCAACATATGTATTCACAATTACTGAGAGAGAGAGAGAGAGAGAGAGAGAGAGAGAGAGAGAGAGAGAGAGAGAGAGAGACGAGAGATGAGAGAGAGAGAGAGAGAGAGAGAGAGAGAGAGAGGGGCACAAGAATTTTTTTATAAATTTCTGGGAGATGGTGAGGACTAACCACTTTTGTATGATAAATAGATGATTTACCTAATAATAAGTACTAACTTAAATATTAATAAGATTAATAATATTAAATTATAATAATAAATATATACAGGCAGTCCCCGATTATTGGTGGGGGTTCCGTTCCAATGGTTTCATGATGATCAAAAATTGCTGATAACTGAAAATAGGCGTTTAATGGTGCTTTATGCCACTGATAACTGCATTTTGGCGCCGATAACTGGTTAATGATGTCTCTGTTAGGTAGGTATCGGAGCCAAAAACTAAAAATCGCCAATTTTGGCACCAGACAAGCCCCATAAAACTGGATTGTTGATAACTGAGGACTGCCTGTAACAATAGTAATAGTACAGTCGACCCTTATTAAACAGGACCCCATTAATCTGGATATCGGATAAGATGGACACTGAAGAGGGTCAGCCAATCTACTTGAAATATGTATGTTCGTCCATGATTTAAAACAGTTATTGTTCATATGCTCGTTGCGTACCATAAATAAACTTTTAATTTATATTTTTATTCTTATATGCATTTTATGTACCTATACTTTACTAAACTAAGTTGCTTGTAACTTGTAACTTGCACGCAGCACATATGGTCATATGACACGCTATTGTCTGATTGGGTAGGAAGTGGGTCTCACTATTTACTGAAACAACCAAAAAGAGCAAAACAGCCCACAAAACATCGAAACAGCCCTAGATATGTTACAGATAAAACAATTTTTGTCTGGCCCAAATCTTTAGTTAATTTATTGCCCACCTAATTATTAACTGTTTTGATAATAAATAAATATAAATAAATAATGCAAGGTGCCTGAATCCAAACTCAGCAATTCAGCCCTATATTGTTGTTGAATATTTAGGAACTTTTCCCAAACCCAGTCGGCCAGCACATGGGAATTCAAAGGACTGTGGTGTTGAGTACATGTGAACTCCAGGGACTGTCTTAGAACACATTGGAGCAGTTAAAATGGACCAACCACATTCAGTATACATCAAACTGATCCTGGAAAACAGCCCTCTCAGAGCTCCAACTAACATGCACCATACACAATGTAAAGTACTGAATAAGAAAGAGAGAGCAGCCTGGTCATTCTAATAACTTTGTTGATCATATTCAGCAAATAGAAAATTTAGTGCCCTACATGCCTTTGTAAAGTGAGTGATACACAGGAAAAATAAAATTCCTTCTGCCATAGTGTACACCCAACAACAAATTGCAGACATCAAATGTTTTTTCTGTGAACCTTCAGGCCCGTACCTAGAGTTTTTCATGGAGGGGTCATTTTTCCCAAAGTGGACCTTTTCTTCTATAATGGCTTTGTATATATAGGTATACTATACAAGAAGAAATACATTAAAATGTTATTCTAGTTATATTAAGAAGAAAAACTAGGTATGCGGTCTATGCCCTTCTACCTGATTAGATGTTATTCAAAGTACTGACTTTGGCTAACAGAATTTTACTTATAATGTTGAAAGTTTGCACTGAAATTCAAGAATATTTCTTCAGTTTTATTGATTGATTCATTTATTATGTTAACAATAACATGCATATTCCCATCTGTTGTTAATATTATGTTAACAATAACATGCATATTCCCTTATCTGTTGTTAAGTATATACTTTGACTTAACAAAAAAACACATTAATTATCTATTACGTACTTTGTAAGTACAGTTCAACGAAAAGGATAGTCACAGAAAATATGGACTTCCAGAAATTTGGGGGGGGGGGGGGGGGGGGGGGGGATTGTTCGACCTTCCCAACCCCCCTTTGGTACAGGCCTGGCCTTCTATGAGTGTTCTCAGTGCAGAACCTTCAATCTGGGAGAACTTTTTGTCACAACAAGTGTATAAATACTGTATCCAGTTGTCAAGAGTGTCAGTACAAAAAAATATCCAATCTTCTTTGGTCCAATGTTCCTCCATGGTAATGCCAAACTTGAAGATTATGTCATATTACTGTCCCAACTCTTATCTGATGAGTTAATAATTGGGTGGGCAATAAACCAACTAAATAATTGGAACAGACAAAAATTATGTTTTATCTGTTAATACACAGTAATTAAACAAGTTTACAATTATATAAAAAAAAAATCTAGGGTCTGTTTCGGTCGTTTCAGTAAATAGTGACACTGGTAGGAAGTAGAGTCAACCACATGTATTCGTGTTCTCAAGATTTGCAGTCTTACCTATTCAGGGATTTTTCTTTGGACCATATCTACCCATTATTCATGGGAAATTTGCCTATTTGCAGGTTTTTCTGATAAATATTCACTAATTAGTGTATTCTGATGTTATTTTCATGACTAAATACATTTTCAAGGTACAAAAACGATTTGCTAATTTTCAAATATTAATATTAATTAATATTATACAGTGGTCCCCCGTATTCGCGGGAGATGGGTACCAGACGACCCACGTGAATAGCTAGAACCTGCAAATAGTTGGACTCCCTATATAAGTGCTTAAAATGGTCTATTTTGTTAGTTAAAACTCAAGAAAAACAAAAACAAAAATGTTAAACCTGGTTCTTTAATAATAGTTTTATCACAAAAAATGCATTTCATTATGAAATAGATTAAAAAACCAGGAATTTGTGGATATTTCTCATAGAAAAATACTGTGAATAGGGAAATTCCCACAAATAATGGGGGTATATATGTTCCAGAGCGAAATCCACGCATGCGTGAATTCACAAATGCAGGGGTCCACTGTATAAGTTTAATAAGATTAAACAATATAAAGTAATAAAAATAATAATTCTCTCTCTCTCTCTCTCTCTCTCTCTCTCTCTCTCTCTCTCTCTCTCTCTCACAGAGATGCATGATTTTGTATGATATTAAATAATTTTCAAATATTAATATTAATGTAAACACAGCAGTACAGTGGACACCCCTTATTCGTGTTCTATGGATTCGCAGACTCACACATTCATGGATTTCTCTCTGGAACGTTTCCCCCACATCATTTACGGAAAATTCGCACATTCGCTGTATTTTTCTGAGAAATATCCACAAATTCCTGGTGTTTTTTTTCAATTTCATCATGAAATGCACTTTTTGTGATGAAACTATTAAAAAACCAAAGTATGAAAATTTTTAGTGGGTTTTTCTTGAGTTTTAACTAACAAAATAGGCTGTTTTTAGCATTTTTATAGGGGTTCCAAACATTCGCGGGTTCTAACTATTCCCGGAGGGGGGGGGGTCTGGTACGCACCCCCGGGAATATGGGGGGACTGCTGTAATATCAATTCATACAGAAAATACAGCAAAACCTCAGTTTTCGTACTTACAGCGGATCCCACCCCCACGTATTCGCGTTCTCCGGATTCGCAGACTCACGCAATTCATGAATTTCTCTCTGGAACATTTACCCCATTATTTGTGGAAGACTTGCATATTCGCTGTATTTTCCTACAAGAAATATCCACAAATTCCTGTTTTTTCTATCAATTTCATCATAAAATACATTTTTTGTGATAAAACTATTAAAAAACCAAGTACAGGCAGTCCCCGGGTTACGATGGGTGTTCCGTTCTTGAGACACGTCATAAGCTGAAAATAGTCATAAGCCGGAACATCATCAAAAACCCTAAGAAAACCTTACTTTTAATGCTTGGTGTGCATTGAAAACTATGTAAACTGCATTCTTATTGCATTTTGCATAAAAAAATCTTCAAATATTGATTACTATTTTGCATTTTTGGCATCATATTTCATCTGCCAGATCAGCATTGTAGGCATCGTAACCCTGGAAATAATTTCTGATGAATATATATAATTCAAAAGCGCCTTAACCTCGGAATGTCCTAAGCTGAACCCATCGTAACCCGGGGACTGCCTGTATACAAATTAGTAGTGGGGGTTTTCTTGTGTTTTGACTAACACAATAGGAGGTTTTACATATTTTTATAGGGTTTCCAACTTTTCGCAGGGCCTAACTATTCACGTGGGTGTCTGGTACGCATCCTCAGCGAATACGGGTGACTGTACTGGAATGCGTTCTGGAACCTCAAATGATATCCAAATGTACAAAAACCAAAACAATGATTCCCAAAAGAAATAATGCAAATACTGTATATTTCTGCGTATAAGATGACCATTGGATAAGACGAGGTAAAAAATCATGGCAAATTTTAATGATTTATCTCATATCTGTAGTATAAGACGCCTTCTGAATTACAAAACAGAAATGTATTTTGGAGAAAAGTGATTACATATTTGCAAAAATTAAACAGTATACAACTATATTTATAATAATGATGACTTAAGTTTTGCTTGTTGTATCCAATTACGTACAGTATTACTATCATCATACTGTTACTGTACTACAGAATATAAACACTGTCATGTACATCATTTGCATTTGATATTGTTTACACTCTAAAAATCTTGGCTGATTTGAGTATATTCTCGATATCTTCATTGCCATTATTTGTTAAAAGAGATATAATTCGGAGATACCTTTTATTATAAATGAACAAAGTTTGGTTGAAAACATGCACACATTACTTCACTGTAGTATAAGCATTAGGTGCGATATCTCCAGTTCCGAATATCACTTCCATCTGGCCGTTATTCGTTTTATCAGACTTGGCTATAACCTGCAGCTTTAATTTACCAGTATTCTTTCTACAGATATCCATTCCATGAGGGATGAACAAAAATATATTCTATTTTGAATTAAGGAAGCCACCATTGAGAACTGGCAGAGTTCAACAATTTTAACGGAGCTCTTAATAAACGCTTGATAGTTGCGGGGTAAATGACGTCAGCAATGAGCTGTTTCTCAATTTGGTTGTTTATAATAATAACTCCATCTAGAATTCTAAAACCAGGAACTTTTTTATAGGAGGATGGAGTATCACTAGTATTACAGTCGATGAGAGAGAGAGAGAGAGAGAGAGAGAGAGAGAGAGAGAGAGAGAGAGAGAGAGAGAGAGAGAGAGAGAGAGAGAGAGAGTGAGTTTGTTACATTGATAGATGTCCACTTGGAAAAGTCGAATAATAGTTGCATTGAGAATAATGATAATTTTAATCAAACTTGTTTTACTGTAATCATATTGGATGTATTATCATATTATATTGGATGTATTATCATATTAAAATATATGAACAGAGCGATGATGTGCCATTTGCATTTTGGTTGTACTTACTTACAGCCTTAAAATAATCAGCCGATTGCATTTTACCAATATCATCACTGTCTTTAGTTGCTGAATGGAACTTAATTCAGATACAATCCTATTGTAAATGATTGAAGCTGGGTTTAACAAAGATTCTACATGTTTTTCCTACAAATGGTCGCCTGAAAGGGAAACCCTTGTTTTCTTACGTTTTGTAGCCCTTCTCAAACAACATCTACTAATAATGCAATACGATAATGAACAGTAATTATCATGCACAATTATCATTCATATGACTGAATTGTTTGAAACAATTACAAACAGCTTTGCGTATTGCCTCACTTGAAGTTCGCTGCGTTTTGCCATAAAAGCATGGGGGAACGTGAATTAGAGTGTAATGAAATCATTTACAAAATGCCATGGACAGCACTAAAGATGATTTGTATGATATCAATGACGAAGCCGAAGTGGACTCATCAGAACCAGACTCGAATCCCTAAGATAGTGGCATGTGAGCAAACTTGTGATATGTATGAGAAGCTTTTATGAAAAATGAATATTATATTACCCTAAATGTTATTATCATACAGTAATCACACTACCATTAAAGTTTCTAAAAGTTTACCGAAAGATAAAAGTTGATGTAAATGAAACCTAGCTTGATGTTTACATTTTCGCAATGGGGATCGCATACATGAAAGTTTGTTTGATTGATTTCTAATTATTCCTCAAATAGGCTATTTGTTATGAAGATATGCCAATAACATATATGGTAAAAATGGTTTTATTACCTTTATTATCACCTTATTTCATAAAGTGAATCTTCATATATGTTGGTGGTTAGGCTATAGCACTGAGGCCAAAGCTAGCCTACAGATACAGAAGGTTTGATATTAGTATTGCAGTATAAGATGACCCCCAATTTTTAAGGGTGAATTTTAGGATATAAAGGTCATCTTATACGCTGAAATATACAGAAGCATTAATGCGTTCCAGACCCCCAAAAATATTTTTTCAAAATATATATTTTTAGGGAATAAACTAAGTTTTACATATAGAAAACAATGAAAAATAAATATGACTAATAAAATGAATAATGAATATTTAACATCACTATTACCTTTATGGAAGACTCTTGTTAGCATATGGAAGACAGAGAGGGAGGAGGAGAGGTTACTGTTTGGAAGGGGAATCCCCCTCCAGAAGGACTTCAGGTATCAAGAACCTATTTGGGGTTACTTCTCTACACTTTTTAGTGTCTGGGGTTACTTTCCCACTTCGTTTTTTACTGGCAATAGGACCAGCTTGAGAGTCACTGGACCCCTGTAGCACAAAAAAACTGCCCATGCCGTACAACACTATGTATGGCCGTAAGCTTTTAAAATTTTTCAAACCAGCCTTGTTGGCATTGAAATCACTAAGAGCAGCAGTGTTGTTGGCATTTTATTACTTAAATCTGCATGCAGAAACACTATTCCACACTAACTGTTTTTCACTTATCCACACTAAAAAAAGCTTTACAACATCTTCCACTAATTTGCATTCACTGTTTCGATAATGAAGTGACCCCTTTCGTAACATCACCTGCCTTGATTTCATTTTTCTTTGCTAAGATAGAACTGATTGTCAACACTGACTTGTACATCCTAGTAAGATCAGCTACATACGCACCACTTCACTACAAGTTCTTTCTTGAATTATATTGTATTTCTGGTCTTATTTTACTGAAGGGCTGGCACTGGCACTTGCAACTTTCTTTGGCCCCATGATGGCTTCTTTGCAATGAGTTTTAGTGGCAAAATAGCACAAAACACAACAAACACGTGCGGTGATGCAGACTGCCATCGCGGGATGCTTGTTCAGTGAGACACAAAGCCAGAATGGGTCATTCGAGAAGACAGGATGCTTGTTTGGGTGCTCAATACAGGACCTGGTCCTGAGCTGGACCCCAGATAGAGCATTTCCGAAAGTACGATAACCGAGACAAAATTTCATAGAAAAAAGTCTAAGGAAACTGAAACGCACGAAAACCAAGGTTTGACTGCAAGAAAATCCATTTTACCCAGCATCTTTCTTTTCAGATCCAAGTACTAAGCTAAGCTGAGGTCCCGAGCTGTCAAATATGCCAAATAATGACAGAAGGGGGAGCATTTTGCCAACTAAAGTTTATATAATCTCTCTCTCTCTCTCTCTCTCTCTCTCTCTCTCTCTCTCTCTCTCTCTCTCTCTCTCTCTCTCTCTCTCTCTCTCACTGAGATGAGGGAATTTTTATGGTACATGTATGTATAATATGTTTCTTATGTAATGATAGCTGGGAGAATGTCAGTTAGGAAGAGCATAACATAAAAGAGAAAGAGAAACAAGACAGAGAGAGAGAGCAAATTAATCACAGGAAGTCTTGAACAATAGCCATAACACATGCAATGTTTTAATCTAAGCGCTCCCATAAAAATCTTCACCTGTGACATGACCTTTACACTCTTGCTGGAAACTCGACAGTTCCGGCGTCATTATTAGTTCCATCCACAAGGGAAGGAATGAAGTCAATCCACCACACCTAAAGGACGGCGTTAGATAATCTACAACCCATATGAAAGACCAACAGGCGACAAAAGCTTATCCCCGACTATTCTAGGTGGGACACTCTCCTTGTAGAATCTTTGAGAGGCCCAGCAGCGATGGAGAGCACCAGTTGGAAAAAGAAAGGACCGCTGCACGGCCGTGATGAAAGTAGGTCAGCTACCAGATTCCCAGAGCTGAAGTGGTCAAGAGAAACTTTATTATCGATTCATAGTCTTCATAGTTGAACTTGTAACTGTGACTGTATCATTCTAGTGTGAACGAAGGGAAGAAACTTGCACAGCATCTCATTTAAACACTCCTGAGACTCAAACAAATAATAATAATTAAGCAAGAAACGATAAAGGATATAAAATAAACCAAACCAAATAAAGAAGAAAAGAAGACCAAACAAAACCCTTACACTTAATATTTTCAAATAATTATAATATAACTGTAATTACAAAATTCATATGTGATAGTACTGTAAGTAATGCAATAATTTTTCATTTCACTCTATTAAATAAGGATAACTCTCTCCCCATCCCAAGATACATATGTCATAGTTTTGGTTGGAAGTGTTAGAAGTGTTTGTATATACTATCTTTAAGGGTTCTACTACATTTTATGATAAAATAATAGTTTACAGTACTAATTTTCATATATTAAGTTTCAATGAGATTAAATAATAAAAATAAAATTTCTCTCTCTCTCTCTCTCTCTCTCTCTTCCTTATAGTATACAGTGGACCCCCCGTATTCGCGTTCTCCGGATTCACGGATTTTTCTTTGAATCCTATCTAGAAATTATTCGCGTAAGGACTCGCCCATTCGCGGGTTTCTCTGTGGAACATATACATAATTATTCGCGGTCATCCCCGGCTATTCGCGGATGCGAATTTTTGTGTGTTTACTATTTGTACAAGGACATTTCATAATGATATGGTTATTCTATTTATTAGACATTCCTTATAAATCTTGATGTAATGAATTGAATAAAAATATCGTAGGTATAAATTGGTGAGCAAGATAATATGAAATAAAGCATAACAGAGTGAGTTTGGCAACTGAGAAAATAAACAATCGTATACGTACAGCCATCTCTCTCTCTCTCTCTCTCTCTCTCTCTCTCTCTCTCTCTCACACACAAAATGATAGATAGGAAACAATAACAGAATATGTATTGCTTGAATACGATATGGCAACAAAGTTTTGGTCTGACTGAAGTGTAGAGTTACTTTGACACTGACTTACACGTCATTCCTGGTCATCTCACAGCCACGGATAGACATCAACTTCACAGCCGAGAAAGGCAATTGTATACAAAATAAATATTTTCCAGATGAAAAAGCAATTGGAGGGCCTATGTTATCCCATAAAAAAAAACTCTCGCTTGGATAACTGTAAGATGTAGAAAAGAGAGAGAGATCAAGGGCAGGGCGGATGTAGGAAGGAGATTTAAGCAGTACCTGGAAATGAAAAACAACCCCTATACTTACCTTATAATTATAGCCTTAGGGTTTGTCTCAAAGACATTCAAAGGTGTGTCACACACGTGACAGTTGTTGTTTTTGTAAAATTGGCGTCAGGGCAGATTTTTAAGCACCACTGTGTTAATATATTATTAATAATTTGTTCATTACCTTCGATAACACGCCAAATTTCACGTTAGATAATCATAAAAATCTCTAGGATTGCGCGACCGTGCAAATTGGAAAACAATGGTGCTAGATTAAATCTGAAAACTCCAGATCTAGCGTGAAATGCTGTAGTTTAGCAACACTGCCATTGAACTTACATAAATACGTATTGGGTCAATTGGGTACGCATTGTGCAGGCAGTACATTTTATGAAATTTTTTAAGATGATTTCTAATTATGATATGTATGTACGTAAGTACATAAATTGTTTTAGGATGATAATAAAAGTATGCAGACCATGTCTAAAGTACGTAAAGTATTTGTAACAGGGTACGTATTTTTATGTCTGCGGCACGCAGTACGTACATGTACGTGTATTTTTCATACGTACATAATGAGTATATTTTCATGACAAAATAAATTTTTATGATGAAAAAAGCTTTATTAATTTTCAAATATTACAGTTCTGTAATACTCTCATGTAAACACAGCAAATTGTCAGTAACAAAGTTGGGTTTTCTTAAAAGATGCTCTACCCAAGCCAACTTTCCGCAGATAAACAAATCTTATGATGCCGTGACGCCTTCTTAGAGCAGTACCCAAACGAAATGATATTTAAAACGCTATTGGCTGTTGTCTGCACAGCAGCCAATCCAGGAGCAGCATTCATTTTCCTTGTCGCTCATTGGTTGTACACTTGGTGTTGATTGGTTGAACCCTGGCCCCATTTCGCAGAGATGGAATTGTGGGTATCGCGCATCTAGTACCCAGCAGCCTCATTGCGCAGAAACTTACGGGTATACACGAACGTTAAAGCAAAGCTCTTGTGCGTATCAGCAAATATCTGTGTGCATCGTACCGAAAATGGCCCCTAAAAAGCGCCCTGCTCCTTCTAAGGCTTCTGGCCAAGAAGTTAAAAGAAAGAAGACCGTAATGAAGCTTGACGAGAAGGTGAAACTTCTCGATATGTTGAAGGAGGGAAAAAGTTACGCTGCAGTCGGCCGCCATTTCAAAGTGAATGAGAGCACAGTTAGATATATAAAGAAAAAAGAAAATGAAATAAGAAAAAGTGTAAGTATGACATTCTATGGCACCGCAAAGGCTGTGTCCACAGTGAGAGACAAAACCATTGTGAAAATGGAATCTGCACTCGCGTTCTGGATAAAGGACTGAAGGAAGAAGAACGTGCCCCTTGACTCCAACATCATACGCCAAAAAGCACGACAGATCTACCAGCAGCTATCAACTCCTACTGCTTCATAAGGTGGTGAGGAAGAGGAAGCCGAAGCCGAAGATGTGGAGGCACTGGAAGGCGATGAAGTAGGGACGTTGGAATTCTTGGGCTTTGGAGAACCAGCTCCTGAAGAGGAAGACGAAGAAGAAGAACCACAACTGGGACCGTCCTCAGCTCCCCAAGGATTTCAGGCTAGCAAAGGATGGTTCCACCGGTTCCAGAAAAGGTTCCATCTAAAGTCTGTTTCCCTACATGGGGAAGCTGCATCTGCAGACAAAGAGGCAGCCGCAAAATATCCGCAGGCCTTCATGAAAATAATCCAAGAGAAAGGATATCGCCCAGAACAGGTGTTCAATATGGACGAAACTGGCCTGTTCTGGAAGAAAATGCCGTCCTGGACGTACCTTATGAAGGATGAAGCTAAAGCCTCCGGATTCAAGGCACAAAAGGACAGGGTGACCCTCCTGATGTGCGGGAATGCGGCTGGTTTCATGCTGAAACCAGGCCTCATTTACAAGGCTGCAAATCCCAGGGCACTCAAGAACAAGAACAAGGCGTTACTGCCCGTCTTCTGGATGCATAATCCCAAGGCCTGGATCACCAAAGTCCTGACGGAGTACTGGTTTCACCAGAGTTTCATTCCTCAAGTTAGGCAATACCTGGCCGATTTGGACATCAACTTCAAGGTCTTGCTGATAATGGACAACGCTGGTGGCCACCCTCTCGATCTTTATTCCAAAGGAGTCCAGCTTGAGTTCCTTCCTCCCAACACCACCTCTCTCCTCCAGCCTATGGATCAGGGCGTCATCCGTGCCTTCAAGGCACTCTACACTGGGAACTCCCTCCAGCACCTTGTTGATGCAATGGACCATGACAGTGAATTTACGCTGAAAGATTATTGGCGTAAATTCACGATTGCCACGTGTCTGTCTGTCATTGACCGGTCGTTGAAGGACACGAAGAAGGAGACACTGAATGCCTGCTGGAGTAAGTTGTGGTCAGACTGTGTCCATAATTATACAGGCTTTGGCTTTTCTCCCCAGGAAATCCAGCATTCAGCCATTAATAAGGCAGTCCAGTTGGCAAAAATTCTTGGTGGTGAGGGCTTTGACGATATCACCGAGGAAGAAGTCAGCACCCTCATTGATGCCCACTCTGACCCCCTTACCGACCAGGACTTGGAAGAGCTGACGAAGTCCGCCAGCAAGGAAGAAGACACTCCAGGTTCAGGAGAGGATCAGGAGGAGGAGGAGGAGGGCCTGACTTTGGAACGCCTGTCCCAAGTTAAAAAAATGGTAAACGACCTCCAGGAGTTTGTTGCAACATGGGATCCTTACATGGAGCGCTCCTTGAAGTTTTCTAATATTCTAGACACAGCATTGGAGCCCTATAATCAAGCTCTCACCACCATGAAGAAGCAACGGCAGCAGTTGCCAATCACAATGTTCATCACACGAATGAAGAAAGACCCTCCAAAGCCTCCCAAATCGCCTGAAGTAGTGCCTCTTGAATCGCCTGAAGAAGTGCCTCCCAAATCGCCAGAGTCACTGCCTCCCGAAGCGCCTCCTGAAGGTGAAGAGGCGCCCTCAGAGGATATGTAACTCCTCTGCTTAGCTGTGCAGTCATATCTTCATCGTCATTCATCGGACTGCACGGCTAATTCATCATCATCATCTTTAATCAACATTCATCACTGGTGAGTACCCGGTTTACATATGTTGTACTAGCGTAAAACAATTGTTTAATGTTCATACAAATTTTGTTCTTTCTCTCTATCGCTTCTGATTTCACATACATTTGTTTCCCTTGTAAAAAGAAAATGGATGTCTCAAATAGTAACAGTATGAAAGAAAACGTGCATGACTGAATACTTATGGGGGGACTGAATTATTTTCACATACGTAACTAAGTCATGCAGTACGTACATAATACGTATGTACGTATTTATGTATAACCATAAAATGTAAGATTTACTTTAAAACAGTATTAATAATATTTCAAAGATTAACCCTCTTACGCCGATTGGACGTATTAAACGTCGAGTCAAAATGTCTCCCATATGCCGATTGGACGTATCATACGTCGGCTCAAAAAAGTTTTTTTAAAAATTCGCGGAAAAATACTTATAGGCCTACCAGCCGTAAACTTTTGTATCACGCTCCTTGGGGGATGCTGGGAGTTCACGGATCAAGGCGTTGTTTTGTTTACAATCGCTACGCAGGCGCGCAAGCGGGAATTTCTTTCTTATCACACTAAAAAGTATCAGTGACACATCTCGGAAATTATTTCGTCACTTTGACATAATTTTTGTACCATTTTAAATTAGCTGTTACATGAAGTATGAAAATGTGCGCAATTTCATGTAAAATACAACAAAAAATACTCATGATTGTAGCTTTTATCAGTTTTGAGATATTTTCATATAAATAACGATAAGTGCAAAAATTTCAACCTTCCGTCAACTTTGACTCTACAGAAATGGTCGAGAAACGCAATTGTAAGCTAAAATTCTTTTATTATAGTAATATTCAATTATTTGCCTTCATTTTGAAACAAATTTGACGTCTCTAGCACAATATTTCGATTTATGGTGAATTTATGAAAAAACTTTTTCCTTACGTTCGTGCGATAACTCTTCCGATAAATTTTTTCGTGCGATTGTCCTAATGTTTGCACCCTTTTAAATTTGCTGTTACATAAAGTTTTATATATGGAAATGTGCGCAATTTCATGCACAATACAACAAAAAACAACCCATGGTTGTAGCTTTTATCAGTTTCGAAATATTTTCATATAAATAACGTTAAGTGCAAAAATTTCAACTTTTGGTCAACTTTGACTCTACCGAAATGGTCGAAAAACGCAATTGTAAGCTAAAACTCTTATATTCTAGTAATATTCAATCATTTACCTTCATTTTGCAACGACTTGGAAGTCTCTAGCACAATATTTCGATTTATGGTGAATTTATGAAAAAAAATTTTCCTTACGTTCGCGCAGTAACTCTTCCGAAAAAATCAGAATTTTTTGTGCGATTGTCAAAATGTTTGCACCATTTAAAATTAGCTGTTACATAAAGTTTTATATATGAAAATGTGTGCAATTTCATGTAGAATACAACTAAAAATGATTGAAGGTTGTAGCTTTTCTCTTTTTTCGAAATATTTGCATATAAATCACGATAACTAGAAAAAAAACCACGTTCGGTCAAATTTGACTCTACCGAAATAGTTGAAAAACGCAATTGTAAGCTAAAACTCTTACGGCCTAGTAATATTCCGTCATTTTTCTTCATTTTGAAACAAATTTGAAGTCTCTAAAACAATATTGTGATTTATTGTGAATTTTTGAAAAATATATTTACCTTCACTACGCGCGCCGATTCGCGGCCGCAAGTCTCCGAAATACGTACATCGCATTATCCTAATATTTGCTCCTTTTCATATTAGCCTTTTTATAGAGTTTCATATATCAAAATGTGCGCAAATTCATGAAAAATACAATAAAAAATAATTGAAGGTTGTAGCTTTTTCCATCTCCGAAATATGTGCATATAAAAATATATATATATAAAAATTTCGACATTCGGTCAAATTTAACTCGTCCGAAATGGTCGAAATCTGCAATTCTAATCTAAAACTCTTACAGTATCGTAATATTCAATCATTTGTCTTAATTTTGAAACAAATTGGAAGTCTCTAGAACAATATTTAGAATTACGGTGAATTTTTGAAAATAACATTTTTTTACGTCCGTGCGTTACGAATTCGTACATCATTTTGTGATAATATTTTTCCGGTGTTGATTTTATTGTTTTACTATGTATTATATATCAAAAGGATTGCAATTTAGTGTACAATACAACGAAAAAAAAAGTAACTCGTTAGCTTTGACCGTTTTTTGCACAGCGTGATTTGAATAAAATTATCTATGAATTTTTTTTTTTTCGCTACCATATATCGCATTATTTACATATGATAATGATATTATTTTTCATTTCTGATGATTGCATACTAAACTTCATGGAAAAAAAAAATGAGCCAAAAATGAACTCTTAATCTTCAAAACTAAGCGCGCTGTGATTTTTTGAAAAAATTATTTTTTCCGATTCCACGCTCACTCCAAACCGGCGCCGGCATACAGGAGAGATTTTGATTTTTAGGGCTTCGGCGTAAGAGGGTTAATATGAACTATATTAGGATGTTTTATGTATATTTGATGAAGGATGGTCCTTTTAGCCACTTTGGTGTTTGCATGTTAAGGATAGCTAAGTTTTATGAGTATTTTTGGAGGAGGTTCCAAACATTCGCAGATTCTCACTATTCGCGGGGGGGTCTGGTACGCATCCCCCGCGAATACGGGGGGACCACTGTATGTTTGTATTTGCAGAGGGGAAGGACTGCTGCCATAGAAGTTCATTTCAATCTTTTGATATTGTAAGATTTTTTTTCTCTCTCTCTCCATTATTATTCTCTATGTCTCTTAAATAATTCATAATTTCACTTTAAACAGTCAGACTTATGATGCTGCCAATTCAATAGGTCTCTCTCTCTCTCTCTCTCTCTCTCTCTCTCTCTCTCTCTCTCTCTCTCTCTCTCTCTCTGTACATATATATATATATGTTTAAGATGACTTTGAAATGATATCAATAATATAATCTCAGAGATTAATACAGTGTTAGGATAGTAATTTAAGGTATATTTGAAGTAGGATGTTATTTAAGGTATACATTTAGTATTTGAGCTTTCAAGATAGGCACTTATAAGCATTTTTTGAGGGGGTTCTAAGTATTCACAGGTTTTAACTATTTGTGTGGGGTAGGCATCTGGTACGCATTCCACATGAATACAGGGGGTCCACTGTACTATAGCGGCATAGCCAACAGTTTTACCTATCTGCTGCCTGAACAGTACAATGCTTTGTATGTTTATAGGAATGAAAGATATGACAAAGGTAAACTTTATGAAGGCAAAAGCAGTTACTGAACAATACTACTTGTGTTTATGTGGCAAATGACATGAGAGAGAGAGAGAGAGAGAGAGAGAGAGAGAGAGAGAGAGAGAGAGAGAGAGAGAGAGAGAGAGAGAGAAATTTCCAGTTCCTCTATGGAGCTTAATTCTATTATCATTCTTATTATCCTTTCATATGTCAGCAATTTTGAAGGAAAGAATTCACTCTATTCATAAAATCAGTAAAATACATACACTATTAAAAATATGAATTGTATTCAAAACATACGCCCTTGCATACAGAATACTACAGCTAAAACCTGATTGGCTGGTTGGTTGCCATGGTGATCTGTTAACCAATGACAGCCCTCTAATTCTGTTTTATTTAAGTATACAGGCAGTCCCTGGTTATCGATGGTCTCAGTTAATGGCGATCCGGTTCGGTTTTATGGCGCTTGTCTAGTGCCATAAAATCGTTGATTGACAGCCCCATAAGGGCCGAGTTTCAGTTTGGCACCACAAGGTACTGATAATAGTTATGGCACCATTGAACGGTTATCGACGCCATTCACCGAACCTTGGTGCCTGCCATAAATTGTAAAGTTTCAGTTCATGATGGCTTTCGCTCATCAGCACCTGGACAAGAACGGAACCCCCACCGATAACGGGGGAGGACTGCCTGTAGACATTTCAATCACAAAACACAACTACAAACTGTTGATGATGTTAGTACATAACAATAAAGAACAACCCTCTCCAAGATCAATATGATGAAATGTATTTTATAGTTATACTTATCATTAAAATCAACAAGTTGAATGACAATTTTTTGGATCCTGTATATTTTAGGGTTTTATGGAATGTTTTTGTTAAACAAATGTGTTGGTGAACATATGGTCTTGATTGTCCCTCTTTCATTAATGATAATCTCAATGATATAACATTCATTTATCAGTATATTAACATATATTATAAATGAATATAAACTGCAATGAATAAATTAAATAAAAATCATGAAAAAGGACATTTTTTTTTGCGGCAGTAGTGATGTTTGATCACCCTATTATGTTTTCATGTCTCAGCCTAGGCATCTATATATGCAGTTGAATTCTATCATTTTTATCATAATTCATTCTTCATTTTTATTCTTTTACAATGCAGTTTAATTCAAACATTTCTACATTGGTTTATTATTCAAGCTCTTTATAAAAATAAGAAAATATGGCATATTTATAAGTATTTATAGGCATACAGTGGACCCCTGTATTCGCGGGGATGCATACCAGACCCCCACGAATTGTTAAAACCTGCTAATACATAGAACCCCCTCTAAAAACGCTAATAACTGCCTACCTTGAAAGTTCAAATACCAAATGTATACTTTAAATAACATCCTACTTCAAATATACCTATTACTGTATTAATACTTGAGATTTTATTATTAATATCTTTTTAGTCATCTAAAACATTTTAACATTGAAAATATATATGCACAGCCAACAAGAGAGAGAGAGAGAGAGAGAGAGAGAGAGAGAGAGAGAGAGAGAGAGAGAGAGAATAACTTGTTGTGACTCCTCTGCCAATAGCATATCAAAATGTCGTTTACTCCCCTGCCCTCCTATCTCTAAGTAGATAAAATGACTGGGAATTACTATTTCTTTCATTAATCTTATTAATATTTAAAAAATAGTTATTAGGTAAATCATTTATCATACTACAAAATAAATACACATACGCAAGTGAGAGAGAGAGAGAGAGAGAGAGAGAGAGAGAGAGAGAGAGAGAGAGAGAGAGAGAGAGAGAGAGAATTATGTGAACGTTGGCCAGCAACACAGCAAATTGCTCCTCCTCCTCCTGTCACATTCCTTCATTCATATATAAATTTTTAATTTATAAACTAAAATCTTACTAACACTCACTCCAGGCAGTCCCCAGTTATTGGCGGACTCGGTTAATAGCGGTCCGGTTTTGTGGCGCTTGTCTAGCGCCCTAAAATCGGCAATTTATGGCGCCATGACGGGCACAAGTTTCAATTATTGGAGCTGTGAGGTGTCAATAATAGAGCTATGGCACCATAACATACCTAACATAGGTGCCATTAACCCTCTTACGCCAAAGCAGTAAAAAAAAAATTGTCTCCCGTGTGCCGGAGGTGTTTCAGAGTGAGCGCGGAAGCGGAAAAAATATTTTTTTCAAAAAATCACAGCGCGCTTAGTTTTCAAGATTAAGAGTTCATTTTTGGCTCCTTTTTTTCATTGGCTGAAGTTTAGTATGCAACCATCAGAAATGAAAAAATTATCATGATCATATATAAATAATGCGATATATGATAGCGCAAAAATGAAATTTCATATATAATTGTATTCAAATCGCGCTGTGCGCAAAACGGTTAAAGGTAACAAGTTACTTTCTTTTCTTTGTAATGTACACTAAATTGCGATCATTTTGGTATATAACACATTGTAAAACGATAAAAGCAACAGGGAGAAAATATTATCACAAAATAATGCATGAATTCGTAACGCGCAAACGAAAACAAATATTTTTTTCAAAAATTCACCATAAATCTAAATATTGTCCTAGAGACTTCCAATTTCTTTCAAAATGAAGACAAATGATTGAATATTACTATACTATAAGAGTATTAGCCCTTAAACGCCGAAGCGGTAAAAAAAAAATGTCTCCCGTGTGCCGGAGGTGTTTCAGAGTGAGCGCGGAAGCAGAAAAAATATTTTTTTCAAAAAATCACAGCGCGCTTAATTTCCAAGATTAAGAGTTCATTTCTGGCTCCTTTTTTGTCATTGGCTGAAGTTTAGTATGCAACCATCAGAAATTAAAAAAATTATCATTATCATATATAAATAATGCGATATATGATAGCGCAAAAACAAAATTTCATATATAATTCTATTCAAATCGCGCTGTGCACGAAACGGTTAAAGGTAACGAGTTACTTTTTTTTTCGTTGTAATGTACACTAATTTGCAATCATTTTGGTATATAACACATTTTAAAACAATAAAAGTAACACAGAGAAAATATTATCACAAAATAATGCATGAATTCGTAACGCGCGGACGTAAACAAATATTTTTTTTCAAAAATTCACCATAAATCTAAATATTGTCCTAGAGACTTCCAATTTCTTTCAAAATGAAGACAAATGATTGAATATTACTATACTGTAAAAATATTAGCTTACAAATGCAGTTTTCGACCATATCTGACAAGTTAAAGTTGACCGAATGTCGAATTTTTTTATATATATTTTTTTATATGCAATTATTTCGGAAATAAGAAAAGCGGAGGGAAGGAAAGTTTTTTTTTTTAATCACCATAAATCTAAATATTGTGCTAGAGACTTCGAATTTGTTTCAAGATGAAGATAAATGACTGAATATGACTAGACTGTAAGAGTTTTAGCTTACAATTGCGTTTTTCGACCATTTTGGTAGAGTCAAAGTTGACCGAACGTGGTTTTTTTTCTATTTATCGTGAATTATATGCAAATATTTCAAAAATGAGAAAAGCTACAACCTTCAATTATTTTTTGTTGTATTCTACATGAAATTGTGCACATTTTCATATATAAAACTTTATGTAACGGCTAATTTAAAATGGTGCAAACATTACCAGAATCGCACGTATGATTTTTTCGGAAGAGTTACCGCGCGGACGTAAAGAAAATGTTATTTTTTTCATAAATTCACCATAAATCGAAATATTGTGCTAGAGACTTCCAATTTGTTGAAAAATGAAGGTAAATGCTTGAATATTACTAGAATATAAGCGTTTTAGCTTACAATTGCGTTTTTCGACCATTTTGGTAGAGTCAAAGTTGACCGAAGGTTGAAAATTTGTCACTTATCATTTTTTATATGAAAATATTTCAAAATTGATAAAAGCTACAACCATGGGTTGTTTTTAGTTGTATTGTGCATGAAATTGCGCACATTTTCATATATAAAACTTTATGTAACGGCTAATTTAAAATGGTGCAAACATTACCACAATCGCATGTATGATTTTTTTCGGAAGAGTTACCGCGCAACGTAAGGAAAAAGTTTTTTCATAAATTCACCATAAATCGAAATATTGTGCTAGAGACTTCCAATTAGTTGCAAAATTAAGGTAAATGATTGAATATTACTAAAATATAAGAGTTTTAGCTTACAATTGCGTTTTTCGACCATTTCGGTAGAGTCAAAGTTGACCGAAGGTTGAAATTTTGGCACTTATTGTAGTTTATATGAAAATATCTCAAAACTGATAAAAGCTACAATCATGAGTATTTTTTTGTTGTATTCTACATAAAAACGCGCACATTTTCATATATAATACTCTATGTAACGGCTAATTTAAAATGGTACAAAAATTATGTCAAAGTGACGAAATAATTTCAGAGATGTGTCACATATACTTTTTAATGCGGCAAGAAAGAAATTCGGGCTTGCGCGCCTGCGTAACGATTGTAAACAAAACAACACCTTGATCCGTGAACTCCCAGCATCCCCCAAGGCGCGTGATATGACAATTTGTCCAAAATTGCATTTTTCCTAACTATACAAACCTGAGGTCCTTTTACAATAGGAAGGTACTAGCGGCAGCTGGATAGGTCGTAAGCTTTCGAACAAGGGGTTCGGTAGTTAACTGCTTGTCCGACAGGCGCACGCGCGCGACTGGGAGGTAAACAAATCACTTTTGCTTTTGGCCCAAGCAAAAACTGCAGAGTGAGGGGTGGCATGAGGTGGGACTATGTGTAAAAGGACCTCAGGTTTGTATAGTTAGGAAAAATGCAATTTTGGACAAATTGTCATTTGTTCCGACACGGCATACAAACCTTCGGTCCTTTTACAATAGGAAGACTCACTTCTTGGTGGGAGGAATCTGAGTCTTTTGTGAACAGACTGGTGTTCGCCCAACCTTGGAATGCCTCCCTGGTCGTAAGAGCGAGGGAGGGATCCAAGCCTCTGTCCGATTGATCGGGGTGTGCACCGCAGGATCAATGGTCAGACCTCTGGACCAAGTACTAAGAGAGAGGCAAGCGTATCTCTTCGTACCAGCAAACAAGAACAAGTTCCTATTTGCAAGAGGCAACATAAAGTTATGGTTTGTCTCTTGTTGGCATCCACTTCCCCCCCCTTGTAGGAGGAAGAGTGGTGGGATATTCCGCTCCCATCCCTAGTTGAAAGGGATAGGATGGGCTCTGTCGAGTAGCTCACCGGCATCTCGTCCTTATCCAGCAAGGTGATGACCGTATCCCTCTACCCACCAGGTTAGAGGGGAGAAAAAGATAGGAAGAGAAGCCAGTCACTCTCATTCACTTATCTATCTTACAGTCACACCAGGACTCGATGCTGTTCAGCCTGCTAGGGTCTGGGTTAGCTACACAACGTGTTGAGCAGCCACCACGGGTCCCAAAAGGAAAACGATCCAAGGACCTGTGGGCAATATCCAAAAGGTAGAAGGAGGTGCCAGTGGTCTGGTTGTACCAGACCCCTGCCTTCAGTACCTGCGCCACGGAGAAGTTCTTGTGTAACTGAGGGAGTGTACTTCTAGGTCATCTTGGTGCTGACGAAGAGTCTTCAAACACTCAGCCTGGGATGTCGAGTTTCTTCAGAAAGCGCGGTCGCGCTTTCACAGGACAAAGCAGCATCTCCTTCGCATCGAAGGCGGTGAAGTCCATTAGGGAGGGGATTGTGAAGGACTCTAACCGATCGTCAGGAACCGAAGGGTTCAGAGTCTTCGCTACGAATTCGGTACGAAATCGAGCGTCACGAATCCCCATCCCCTGGATGCTTGACTTCGCAGGACAAAAGTCATGCAATTACCTCAGAGGAAAAGAAGGGAATGTCGTATGACCTATCCCTCTTCTCGACTTCGGTGATGTCCTGTACCCATACTGGTCTATCCGTCCTGCAGCGAAGTTGTTCTTCTCGGTAGTGGATAGGACACCGACACTCAATGGTGGGTGCTCGATGGTACTGGGTACTGTGAACAAGCCGTTAGGACGGAAGAAAAGACTGTTATGGAACAACCGAACTAAGTCCACAGCGAAGTTCGTAACAGACTTGGGCGCTCTGACAGCTGCCGACTGACTGCGTTCGGTAGGAGGCAAGTTGTCCAAGCACCCGAGCAAGTCACGTGACCTTCGCCTTAAAAGGGTTATGCCAAGAGACTAAACAAATAATTTGTTCGTCACCGATGCCAGAAGGCAAGGTGATGACTCTCTTAAGGCATGTGCCCAACAGGCGAAAGTCAATTGCCTTCTAGAGACCGAGGTCCCTGATGGCAAGATATCTCATAGTATAGTTGATTCTCGGTAAGGAGAAACAACACTATGTCGTTGAAGACGAAGGTGTACAGAAAATGCAACCTACGTCTTCACAGCTGAACCGAGAGAGGATTTCAAGATTCTGAACCTGTGCTACAAAGACTGAGAACGCTAACCGCTATTCATTGCTGTCCGGTGAGGATCGTAGTTGCAATAAAAGCGGAGCGCTTTTCAGTAATGAAGACAGGGAAATACTGCCTGAAGAACTGCTTCTCATGGGCTGAACATTTGGAAGTAGAGCTGTCAGGTCGGAGAGTAGGCGATGTCTTCTGACATATCTGTTAATTCGGGGCGAGCAATGAATAATTGGCACACCTACGAATACGAGATATTTTGAAGACAAACTCAGATGTCTGCAAAAATCATTCGCATTATCGCGGTGCGATGCAGCGGGTGACTAGTACAGACTTCTGTTACCGTGCGGTAAACAGAAAGATGAAAGAGTCCAAGAGATATCTCTGTTGAAAATTCTCGCAATGTCGAAGGCGATGAAAATCGAGCGTCACAGCAGTAGATGGTCTTCATTATTGCGAGAATCCCCGTTAATCAGAGGACCTAAGTCCATGATTGTTGGGCAGAGATACGGTTCGGTAGTCAATCAAACCAGGGGAGAGAGAGACGTAACCGACCGTGCATCTCCCGAGACCTAGCTGATACTGAGCCGCTATCAGGCAGTCCAATACGCAGTAGCTCTCGGTGACTCGTCATCCTGAGTTGCCAGGTAATCCATTATTCCACGAAGGAATGCGTTCGGCTAGAACCATCGAGCATAAAGATACGCTCGAGCAATTATATTTAACGAAACGGATTTCGTAAATACAAAAGCTGATTTGGTGTTGTCATGACAATACCAAGTATCTAAAATCGAAACTGATAACTGCTGGGAGGTTGCAGGCAACCCCGAGTTGCAGTTCAATTAAGATACAATTCGTCTCGGTCACAAACCGTAGAGTTAACTACGGTATGCGCCTACCCCCCGGACAATTCAACTGTTAAAAAGAATCATGTCGCTTAGAGGGTAATACGTAGTATATTTGTAGGTTCTGTACCACGACCTCCATCCTAAATCTTTTGCCTCTCGAGGAATGAGAATAAGGATTGGAGATCGACCGCCTTCGTTCTCTAGTCAAGAGAGTGAAGGAGAAGTCTTTCCCAAGGAAAGCTTCAATGGTGAACAGAATACCGAAGACGATAGTTCAAGCAAAACTGGAAGTTCCCGTCCGTTCTTCTCTATTCCAGGTTAATCGCCTACTGTGAGATACTCTTCTTTCAGCAGCAGTCTTCTTCAAATGCTAGAAATTACAGGAATTCGAGCATAAGCGAGGTTCCCGATTATCGTGTAACAATTATCGGGGATTCTCGCTCACTTTGGACCGTGGTCTCGCCTAAGTGTTTGAGATCGTAAAAAACTCGAACACTCTAGTGCGCTAGAAATTCCGTAGAATTCTAAGCACTCTGCGAAACCCCCACCGAATTCGTCAAAACGATATCGGCTGGTGATCCCTCCCGATTCCCATAGAAATCGAGAAAGGGGCAGGATCCCTCCTCAACGACCGGGGCTTACGTCAGGTAGGACCCGAAGGTCCCCCCGGTAGCGCAGCCCCTAACGTGGGATCTTACAGAGAAATCTCTGTAGGATCCCTCCCCTCCCCTTTCCCTCGTAGCCGTAAGGAGAGAGGGAATGGGGGAGGAATTGGATACTGGCTCGCCTTCCCAGTGGAACTAGCAGTTGGAGAAGAAAGGGAGCAGCCATCGCCGTAGGCGATGGCCTCTCAGAGCTGGGAAACGTATCGTCAGGAGAAAACGTTTTCGTTTTCCCGAGGAGGGTTACGAAACTCATACTGTTAGGTAAGGGTCTGCCGCCACTGTGATCGTCGTCTGGGTGGGGCTGATCGACACCTGACAGGAGAGAGCCGATACCGTCCTCGACTCATTCCAGTCCTCGTCGAGGTCGAAACCTCAGGAGGACCGAAGGGGTATTCAAATACGGTGTCCGAAGACACGTAGAAAACGCCTCTGTCGCAGTAGAGGAGGTGAAGTAGCTTGTTCGACCGGCCAGAAACTGAGAGAGCCTTCTTGTCCGGAGACGAGAGACTACCTGGTTCAACACATTCGGCAAGCTCCGATCGCGGCAGACCCACCGTCGATTGGGTTCCCTCTCAGGCCCCAAAACGACTCGAGCCGAGACGTGGCTCTGCTGGTGGGAGCGGCGATCCCTTCCCCGAGGTCGTTGTGCTGACGAATCAGCGCCATAACCTCGGCAAAGTTCCTCGGATCTCGGAAGTCACAGCATCTTGCAGAGTGGGACCGTTAAGCCCTTCGAACAAGAGCATATTCCGAGAACCTTCCTCCTAAGAGGGGGAACAGCGACAGCCCTCTCGGTCTTCTCCATCCACTTGCGCATACGTCCTGGCCGGTCCAAAGAACCGTGCCTGGCACGTAGGGCGTCGTGGTGGGATCATGAGGGGCGCACCCCTCACGATCACTCCTCAATACCTAGCTCCTCCCGGTGTAACCCGAGGAGGTTGAAGGTACGGGAGAGGCAGACCTGACGCTCCCTCGTTGCTTGCTGGCAGAACCAGCAGGCTTGGAGGGCTGCAGGCGATCGTCAAACCCGCGGTGGCGATCGAGCTGCAGGCCTGGTCGAACCGTCTCTGCTGGAGAACGGCTGGACTGAGCACAGCGGCCCCGATCTCGAGTGTCAGAAGAGCTTTTTTTGGTTGCCTGGTTGCCGTACCCGATCGCTCTCTGTGAGAGCGACGGTCAGGCGACCTGCAGGCTCCACTGTCACAGTGAGACCGGTGCTTGTCCTCCACGGCACGTCACGTCGCTGGTTCCAGCCGTGGCTGGCACCGGCGAACGGGAGGACCTCTTCCCAGCCTCAGCCCGTGGCCAGTCTGGACCGTCACGTCCCCGGGTAGCCAGCTGGTCGCCGCGAGAGCGAGAGCTGGTCTGGTGAGAGTCGCGTGAGCGGCTGTCACCAGTCTTCCGCCCCGTGCCGTGAACCTGACGCTGAGCAGACTCAGAGGTCTGGTTCCTGGCTGCACGGTCGCTGGTAGGCGACCGTACACTCGGTACCTCCCTGCGAACGAGTCCGAGGCCGAGACGGACCCTGATGCAGTGGCAGAACCACTGACACCAGGCGAGGAAGTACCGGTGTTAGCCGGTACCCCTCTGGTCCCCTAGTCTTCTTCCTTGCGGAAGAAGAGACGGGCCCCGCTCCCGAAGGAGCAGGAGGACCAGCGGAAGGAACCCTCCCGTCCCACCGAGGTGAGACGGGTCCCGAGAAGCTCCCGAGGGAGACTTCTTAGGAGGGAGGAGGCATCCTTCTTCTTTCTCGGCTGTGAAGCCTTAGAAGTCGAAGGGGAAGAGGCGGCAAGCCGACGACGATGAGAAGATGAAGACGACGACGACGACACCTTCCTCCTCTTCTTCGTCAGCTTCCTCAGGACAGACGTAAGATCTGCTATCCAGGGCGGAGCAGGGGCTGCTGTAGCCGAAGCCACAGGGCCCGGAGCACCTGTACAGACGACCAAAGTCTGGGTAGTACCACCACGAACAGGGACGACGTCAGCAGGTATGGGCATCTCAGGAACAGCAGGCACAGCCAGCACAGCATCGTAGGTAGGGACAGCCAGCGCAGCAACGGCAGGGACAGCCAGCGCAAGCAATGGCAGGACAGCCAGCGCAGCAACTGCATGGACAGTCAGCCCAGAATCGGCAGATACGGCAGGCCAGCACCGGAAAACACAGGAAGTAAGGAGCAGCAGCCAGCAACATCCTGGTACGCGGCGGCCAGGTCCAGGGGCGAGCTCTAGGGCAGCAGAATTGTGTCGCGGCAGCGCGGCAACCACGAGCGGCGGCGGCACGCCCCCCTCTCGGTACGGCGAACGGCACTTCACAGCGGCTGTAGGCAAGACTGTTACCACGTGAGGCGAGTACACCAGGTGAGGAGGGACGTCGTCACCTGGAGCGTGGTCACCACTCCATGGGTGACCGCAGTAGGCCCAGACATAGAACCGCAGCCCCTGGACACTAGCACGCCCTGCAATGGAAGGACGCCCATACCTCACCAAGGTCCACCCTCGTGGCAGTAGCACTGCGGAAATAAACAGTAGTAGCGATTAGTGGGGGGGAAGTACCCTCGCGTGAGCCTCTCCGAACGAGTGGAAGACCCCGAATACAATTGTACATCTGGGCACTGAGCGCCCCCGCCCTCTGCGACGATCGGGCGAGGAGAAGAACGCAGATAACCTCCCCCCCCCACCCCCCCCCAAGGGGAAGGGCCATCTGTGGGAGCTGAGCGGGGGGGGGGGGGGGGGGGGTTGGGGGGGGGGGGGGGGGGGGTTCTCGTTCCCCACCCACCTCGCACAGCACCCATGTACCCAACAATAATAATAAGAGCCGAGAGCAATCGTGCCCTCGGCCCGAATGCAAGGGCATAAGGATCAATTCCCTGACTGAGCGGAACTTGAACCAAATAAAATATTGATGCAATCAATAATAAAAGGAATAAATGAACAAGAATCTTGCATTACGATTCACTTCACAATGAATAAGGGCTCGGATCGAGCGCATTTGTTTGCGCCCTCGTACCGAGCGCAAGGGTAAAAGGATCCATTCCCGATTATGAATGGAAACCTTGATCCATAATGAATTGATGCAATCAAAATATATATGAAATGAAAAAGAATCTGCGCTTGCGATTTCACTTCATACAATAAAAGGAAGGATCAATTCCCGGGAAATAGCGGAAACATTGATCCAAGTAAACAATGCAATTTTAATGCAATCTCAATAAAATATGAAAATGAAAAAGAACTGCACTTGCGATTTCACTTCATTCAAATAAAAAGGGGAAAGGATCAATTTCCGGGTAAGCTCGGAAACTGATCCAAAATGAGTATTGCTACAATCAAATAATATATAGAAAATGAAGAAGAATACTGTAGCTTGCGATTCCACTTCCATACAGAATAAGTTTTTCGTGCCGAGCGCATTCGCTCGGCAATGAGCATACAGGTCAAAAAAAAAAAAAAAAATATAAATGAAAAGAGCACTTACTTACGATTTTTCATCTACACATTTCCAACCAAAATATCGCTCGGAGCGAGCGCTCTCCGCCCTCGGCACCGAGCATACACATATAACGATGGATAATTTCTGGGAAAATGAATTCCCGCACTTACGCCCTTCAGTCCCGGCAACTCGGGTAATCGGAGGAGTGGTGAAACCAAGATCCTTTAATTCACAATTGAATTCAATGGAAATAAATATGAAATGATTGTACTTACAATTCAGTTTCACTAGATAAATAGAAAAAAGAAAAAAACACAACCATGCGAAAGCAACGACGAGAAGAAGGGCAGGGAGAGCGATGATACACGTCCACACGCCAGCAGGCCGAAAGCAAAAGTGATTTGTTTACCTCCCAGTCGCGCGCGCGCGCCTGTCGGACAAGCAGTTAACTACCGAACCCCTTGTTCGAAAGCTTACGACCTATCCAGCTGCCGCTAGTACCTTCCTATTGTAAAAGGACCGAAGGTTTGTATGCCGTGTCGGAACAATCAAAAGTTTTCGGCTGGTAGGCCTAAAAGTATTTTTCCGCGAATTTTTAAAAAAAACTTTTGTATGTCGACGTAAAATACGTCCAGTCGGCACCCGAGAGATAAAAAATGTTGACGTAAAATACGTCCAGTCGGCGTTTAAGGGTTAGCTCACAATTGCAGTTTTCGACCATATCTGACGAGTTAAAGTTGACCAAATGTCGAATTTTTTTATATATATATTTTTTATATGCAATTATTTCGGAAATAAGAAAAGCTACAACCTTCAAATATTTTCGTTTTATTCTACATGAAATTGCACACATTTCATATATAAACTCTATGAAATGCCTAATATGAAATGGAGCAAATATTCCGAGAATGGTACGTACGCATTTCGGAGATTTGGGGCGGAGAATCTGCGCGCGGAGGGAAGGAAAGATTTTTTTTTTAAATTCACCATAAATCTAAATATTTTGCTAGAGACTTCGAATTTATTTAAAGATGAAGATAAATGACTGAATATTACTAGACTGTAAAAGTTTTAGCTTACAATTGCGTTTTTCGACCATTTCGGTAGAGTCAAAATTGACCGAACGTGGTTTTTTTTCTATTTACCGTGATTTATATGCAAATATTTCAAAAATTAGAAAAGCTACAACCTTCAATTATTTTTTGTTGCATTCTACATGAAATTGCACACATTTTCATATATAAAACTTTATGTAACGGCTAATTTAAAATGGTGCAAACATTACCTTAATCGCATGTATGATTTTTTTCGGAAGAGTTACCGCGCGGACGTAAGGAAAATGTTTTTTCATAAATTCACAATAAATCGAAATATTGTGCTAGAGACTTCCAATTAGTTGCAAAATTAAGGTAAATGATTGAATATTACTAAAATATAAGAGTTTTAGCTTACAATTGCGTATTTTGACCATTTCGGTAGAGTCAAAGTTGACCGAAGGTTGAAATTTCTGCAATTATCGTTATTTATATGAAAATATCTCAAAACTGATAAAAGCTACAATCATGAGTATTTTATTGTTGTATTCTACATAAAAATGTGCACATTTTCATATATAATACTTCATGTAACGGCTAATTTACAATGGTACAAAAATTATGTCAAAGTGACGAAATAATTTCCGAGATGTGTCACAGATACTTTTTAGTGCGGCAAGAAAGAAATTCGCGTTTGCGCGCCTGCGTAACGATTGTAAACAAAACAACACCTTGATCCGTGAACTCCCAGCATCCCCCAAGGTGCGTGATTCAAAACAAAAAGTTAGGCTGGTAGGCCCATAAGATTTTTAATTTTCGCGAGTTTTAAAAAAAATTTTACGTCAGTAAGCCAAAAAATCGACGTAAAATACGTCCAGTCGGCACACGGGACACAAAAAATGTCGACGTAAAATACGTCCAGTCGGCGTAAGAGGGTTAACAGAAACTTGGCACCATAAGCGACATAAATCGCCGAGTTTCAGTTAATGGTGGTTTTCACTTATCAGCGCCCCACTGAAAATGGAATGCCTGCCTGTATAGTATTTTCTTTAATGAATTGATAATATTGCTGTTTACACTTACTATTAATACAGTAGTACCTTGAGATATGAAAGGCTCAACTTACGAAAAACTCGAGATACGAAAGCTAACATGAAAAATTTTACTGCTCTACATACGAAAAGTTTTCAAGATACGAAAGTTTCTGAAAGTCCGAGATTCGCCCCATAACAATTTTGAAACTCGTGCCGCACGCCGCCATCTTAGTTATAGTAGACTCGCCACCATCCTCCTGCTCTCCCATTGGTTCCTGATGCTAGCCAAGCCATGAGATCCTTCTCTCTAATTGGACAGCATCCCTACCATCATGCATCTTCTATACGTGCGTGTTGGCGTCCCTTAGCTCGGCCACTCCGCACCTGAAACTTTACCGTACGCAATCGGCATTCGTTCGGTCCAACGATTTCGTTTAGTAACGTAAATTCGTTAAGTGATTTCATTGCAGTACATATTATCGTGTTGTGCTACTTTATCGTGTTGTGAGAACGTAACTTAATTACGTACAGAACATAGAGTCATGGGTCCCAAGAAAGTTGCTGAAGTTCACAAAAAGAAGTGAATGCTTTCTATGGAGACAAAAATGGAGATAATAAAATAGTATGAAGCTGGCTTGCGGTTGAGTGTGATCGCTAAGGAATACGGCCGAAATCCGTCTACGATAGGCACCATCCTTAAGCAGAAGGAAGCCGTCAAAGCAGCTACACCTTCCAAGGGCGTGACTATTTTGTCCAACAAGAGGAGCCATGTGCATAATGAAATGGAAAGGCTGCTTCTTGTATGGATCGAGGACAAAGAAATCGATGGCGATACGATAACCGAGACAGCAATCTGCCAGAAGGCCAGCGCTATTTTCGGCGATTTGATTGCACAAGCCGAAGACGACGGTGGAGAGGGGACATCAACGGCAACCCCAGAGTTCAAGGCTTCTCATGGGTGGTTCGAAAAATTCCGTAAACAGACTGGCATCCATTCGGTGGTGAAGAAATTGAAATTACGTAAAGTATAAAAAAGTAAAAAGAAATGTAAAAATAAAAAAAAAGACAAAATAAATTTTATTTTAAGTTTTTTGTAAAGTTAAGTGTTACAGTTTTGTTAATGTGTTTTGTAAAGTTTAGTTTGTTTTTCTGACATTTTTTTATGTTTCGTAAAGTTAAGTGTACGTATCTGCCGTTTGTCCTCCTACTCCTCCTCTGCCGCCACTTTCAGAGATAGCCTCACTCTAAAGGTAAGCTTCCAATTTTACGTTACAGTAATAATATTTCTTGTTCACTAATATACACTTTATTTACAGATTTTGCATTTTTTTCTTTATTTAGGTATTGAATGGTCCAAATTGTTGTAGTATTTCATTGTTTATAGGTCAATTTAGCTTTATTATGAAATTTAATGGGGTGTTTTTGGAGGGCTTGGAACGGATTAGCCATTTTACATGTAAAATGTGTTCCAAGATACTAAAAACTCATGATACGAAGGCCGCCTCGGAACGGATTAATTTTGTATCTCGAGGTACCACTGTATTTGAAAATAAGTAAATCATTTATCCAATAAACAAAAAAACACATTTCCCCTTCTTGGGGGTTTAAAAAAGGGGAGGGAAAGGGGGGGGGGGAAAAAAAAAAGAGGGAGAGAGTTAGAGAGAGAATTATTACCTTTATTACATGGTATCATTTAATCTTATTAAACTTACTAATACATTACATGGCAACCCCCTCCCCGGTTATCACAGGGTTACGTTTCTCGGGCAGGAAATGCAAAAAGTCCCGCCATTAACCCTGGTATTTACTGCAATTTCTGGGCTTCATCTCGTGTCGCTCGCGCGAAAAATATCCTTTAATCTATTATTTCTAGGGTAAATGTCACTAACACATACCCATAGAATAAATCAAAATTTAAAGAAAAAGGTCAGTACAACTGACTTCGCTCAACCCTCCAAGAGGGTGTCCGGTATTAACACTATGGCGAGTTGAGACCCAACTTACCTACGAGCCGATTGCCAATAGAAAATCTCCCACCCCTACAAACATCCCCCACCAGAAGGATAGCCGACCCACAGAGTGGGGACTTAGCAACTAACTACTACTCCACTCCCATGCTGGACGACTGCTGCGCCCTCTGGTTGGCCGCATCCTTTTCAAGTTTAGCGCACACTGTATAATCACGTGCCCCGCACTTTTTTAGTCTGTGTTATTTGTGCCCTAATTTTTCGGGATTTACTCTTATCCATGTGAGCGTGCAGCCATCGCAGCAGCTAATAGTTAAGTACTCAATGTTTTATTGCTATTTTTTTTTTTTTTTTTGGTTTTCCGTCCCTGAGCCCCTCGTTTTGTTTGTTTTTGTTTTTTAGTATAAATACGTAACTCTTAGGTTCGGAATCATGGCAGCATGGTTTGCTGCCTTCGTGGCGGGGTTTCGTTCTTGGTACCTCCCATAACCCCAGAAACATTTCCCTTACATTTAGTACGCTCTGAACATTTTATCATCCTAATTGTTTAGGGTACAGTCTACAATCGGTTTATTGCCCATGCTCGCAAATGTCCGTTTTTACCTTATGTAGGCTCCTTCTATCCAGACCCTAAGCCACGGCTGCTTAGTTATCGGCCCCGGCTATCTTTTTGAGTGGGTAGACTTTCCCTCCCTCGGGTTTAGTCGTACACTGCCTGGATTTTTTATTTCTCCTACTATTTTGTTTTCTTTGAGGTTTGAATGATTTTTTTTTAATTTTATATATGTTTATGTTTAGTGTAGGCGTCTGGCTTACTTAAGCCTAGGTTTATGGGCCCTCATAGGGCCCAGTATGCTACCGAGCTCTTCAGTTCGGGTTTGCTTCCCGATAGCATCTCTCTGATCTGTCCGGTTGTGTTTTTCTAGGACCTTGGTTGTTTCATTAGTTTTATTTTGTTGTTACCATCCGGTATGCCCCGTGGTCCACTAACGTGATGCACGGAGTATCCAGAACGCCTGTCCAGTCCATTTCCCCCTTCCCCCTTCCCCCCGCCTCCTTCCCATAGAGTCGGGGGTGGGATTGGTCGGTTCGCCACGCTCGCTCCGCTATAACCCAGAGCCTGCCCCCATCCCTCTCCCCCCCAGGCGGAGGGAGTAGAGGGACCGGGACAGAAACCCAGAGACTGGACTCCGAGCCTCTCCAGCTTCTCGGTCCAGGCCTGAATGGTGAAACAAGGGGTGGGGGGACTGGCCCTTTCCCACCTCCGCCGCTAACTTTCCGTCGCTTCCGTTGCTAGCATGAAAGTCTGTGTGCCCTCTCGCCCTTTCCCACCACCTTACCTCACCGGGGCTTCCTTTTCTAACCGGAAGCCCCGGTAAAAAAGCATTTAAAAAAAAAATCCTAAAATAAACCATCCAAGTGGAAATAGGTGCTAGTCCGACCCCCGCAGGTGGACCGCGGCATACGGAGGGAGTTGGTCTTTACTAACCCCTCCGTCGCGCTGAAGTGCGACAGTACACCGCTCCGCCACGCACATGGACCTTAGTCCGGTTACGTTTGTTTTTGTGATTTTTATAGGTTAAGAATCTGTTATTTGTTATAACCTAAGTAAGTTTTAATCTTAAGCTACCTTAAACCATCCCCCGCTCCCTTGTCTACCTCACCGGCCGATCTCCTCCGGGGTTTTATAGGCCGCTATTCAGGCGCGTTAAGGGAGGGGTTATGCCCAAAGATTTTTTCCGAACTCCGGCAATGCAAGCGGAGTTCTTCTGTCCTTTAGCCTGTAAGTTGATTAGCCTTTAAGATGCTCCAATGTGTCTTTTCACTTACAGACCACCAACTGTGAAGCATACCGGGATGCCGCTGGACCACACTTCAAGATCCCTGTGGACATGAAGTTTGTCCGGTCCCATGTCTCCATGGCGCGACTCCGCACGGGGACCTCCACAGGTCCTTGTTGTAAAATCACGAAGACATGCACCATCTGTTATGATTTCTGGTGAGGCCGAGCTTTTAGACGGGGTAAGTTATTCCAACGCAACTTCCGTTAAGCCCAGTCCCCAAAATTTGTTATAGTTCTTAAGTTTTCCTAAATTTAAAACCTTTCTTAAAACTTCAAACGATAAAAAATACAAGGGAATTTTTACAATCCCCTATAACATTTTTGTTAAGCTGATCTTTTTCAAATTTATTTAGTTTTAGTTTTTAAGTTTAATCTTAAAAATCTAATAAATACCCCTCGTTTCTTCAGGCCCCGGAACTGATGGAAAGGATACCAGTGGGGGGGGGACTGGCCAAACCCACCTGCAGGGGGAAAAAAAGGGGGGGGGCCTGGGTTCGGGTGCCGGTTTTTGGGAACAGAAAACGCCGCCAAGGGTATGGACCCTACATTTCTTGAGAAATAAGGTTGGCGGTAAACTTATCTTCCCCGGAGGCAAAGTCAACGGGCCTATACGTCGACCCGCCAGCAGAGGCGGCCCCAGGACTGATTCGCTTTCCATTCTCAACAACAGCTCGCTGCCTCGTTGACGGATTCCAGGCCAGGACATCTTCCTCGGAAGTCGCGACAGTTGGATCTTAATATCGAACCCATGGTAGGTGTAAGACCGACCTGTTTGGTCGAGGTAGGTACGTTTTTGGATACCTCCCAAGGGATGCCCTTGGGTGGTTGCCAACCTGGTATCTTCATACCCCTTGCAAACCATCTATCCATCCTTCCAAGGGCTTTTACAGGTACGGAATTGTTTAAATACTTTCTCCTGATGCTTGCCTTCCGTTAGAGACCCAAAGGTCAAACAGGTCAAGCCCAGTAAAAACCACTTGACTAAGACGTCGTCGTCGTCTAAAAAAGACGGCGTCGGCGTCATCATTCATCTCCGTAAGTCTCCGGCTTAAAAGAAATCCCGGAGGCATAGAGGTCTAAAGCTTCTGGTCCGGCTCTTAAATCCTCCAAGAGTAGATCTCCAGGGAGAGAATCAAAACACACGCTTCCAGCGGAGTCAACAGTTTTTCCACTACCCATTTTGGGTTCCGGTTCAGAGCCCCCTATCCCGTCCACCCGCTCCGCAGCAGCTCCGGCTTTGGTATTCCAATGCTGGTCTATTGATTGCAACAAGGTGGGTCCGATCTGGTTGGTTTCTCTTGAAAAACCAGTATGGAAAAACAATGATCTCCCGGTTGTCTGATTAGGATGCAGCTTCTCAGGAACAACATCATAGCCGGACTGTAGCCAAGCTCCAGCTAGCTTTCTCCCCGCACCTTTCCAGTCACAGGGGGGAAGCCGCAATTGCCTACCGTTATGACCTCTCTAACCTCCGTTCCTCTATGAACCAACTCCGCTTGGAGAGTAGCGTCAATACGCCCCCTTCCAAGAACGGGCCTTATCTCTATCCCGGAATTGGTGGGAACTCTGAGGATTGTGAAGACTTCGAAGTTCTATCCCCGGAAGATACCTTCAGCCCTCCGGTTCATACGGCTATGCCAAGGTCTCAACCGCCTCGGCCCATCGACTCGGACTATTGAACGGATTAAGGTAACCAAAAGAGACAGTCCCTCTATCACCGAGACCAGGCTCAGGAGAGGAATGGCTCAGGGTGTCTAGAGGACATTGGATTTGTTCCAACACGGGAGATACAAACCAATTTAATTAAGAAGTCCTTTTAACGATACCTTTTAACAATGGAAGAGAGTACCGCCCCGCTTCCCTTTTCTTGACAAAGAATCGCTACGACCACCCCATTCCAAGTGAAGCCCAGAAGGGGATTCGATGCCGTCAAGCTGAAAGAAGCGGACCCTACGGTCTTCCCTTACTTCCCACCTCAGCCGGTGAGTTGTGGGAAGATCTGGCCCCAACAACCTTTTTCGGCGGGCAAACTCAACCAGACTGTGCTATTGGAAAGGCAGTTTGGGTGAGAAGCTGCCCTAGGCCTTTCCAGATAGCCTCATTCAGGCAGAATTTGGATTGCCAAATTGCTGGAGTTAGCCAGGTGCTATCAATACCATGGCCATGACCGAGGTGGCGTACCATATTCCTATGGTTTCTGAAGCCACTTTTTTGTTAAGCGTTCTTTAGCCAAAAGTCTCTGACTCAAACGGTGCAGTCTGCTATGTTTTGATGTTCCCTTTGCCAGGCTAGGAACTAAACTGTAGAAAAATCATGTCCTTGCCTCCAAGAAGCCAACGATTCGCATGAAACCGAATCAAGGTTGCTGGCATTCGTAAACATCTGGGGAGCAGGGAACCTCTTCCCAGAGGCCGATGGGTGAATGGAGGTCCAGGCAGAAGCTACGAGACTAAAGCCAAAGCCTTAAAAGATCGTTTGGGGGTCTTACGGCCAAGAGACGCCTCAATGTAGTGCAAGTGGTCAAGGGTAAGGCTGCAAACAAAGGAAACCCAGAACGTTTCCAGCCTTACCAAGAAGAAAAAGCAGCCACGCTTTCTACTCAGCCGGTTTTCCAAGCTGTCCCCTGTTGGTGCAAGCAAGCCCAACCTTCTAACCGTGTCCAAGGCTCAGTCGCAGCCAAGTTTATTGGCATTTCCCCCCAGCCTCAACCCTCCACCTCTTACGCTCTCTCTCCAGCCTTCAATTCGCAAGTTCATTCGAGGGTTCAGGCTTCCCAGAAAGTATGACCGCTCGGGGTAAAGGGGGAGGCAGAGGTAAGCGCTCCTTTCGTGGGAGAGGATCGGGGGAGGGGTCCTTTAATAGAGGAAAGCATTTCAGGGGGAGGGCCGAGGAAGGCTACCAAACATCAATGAGAACTTTCAGGTAGGAGGGAGGGCTGTTTCACTTTGTCCGCCACCGGTGGAAATTTCAGCAAGGTTGGGTGCGCAAGCGATTGTGTCAAAAAGGCCACTGGGTTGGAGCTGGGTAGCGGACCCCGCCCCTCCATCCAAAACCTTTCCAGCCAACTTCCATCCTCAAAGAATTGACGGAGTATGCCGGAGGACCTCCTTCAAGAAAGGAGCTACTAAGCGAGAGTCAACAGATTAAAAGTTTTCAAGGACGCTTGTTCAGCGTTCCAAAGAAAGGCCTCAAAAAAAACAAAAAAGAAGGGTAATAATCTTAGACTTGTTCCTGCTTAAACTTAGGCCATTCGCTGGCCGAACAAGTTCGAAGATGCTTCACGATCTCGCAGGTAAACGGACCTTACTTCCCTGTGGGGACCCGTCACCAACCTCTATTCGATCTTACCAGACGCTTACTATCATATCCCTATTTGCAAGAACACTTCCCGTTCCGTATCTGGGCTTATCAAGATAAGGAGAACCAGGCACTTCTCCTTCAAGGTAGTTCCCTTCGGGCTCGAACGTAGCACCCAGGGTTGTTTCACCGAAGTTGGCGGAAGTAGTAGTTCAACAACTAAGATCCCGCACGGGATTATGGTAGTAGGCGTATCTCGACGATTGGTTGATCTGGGCTTCCAACAGTCGAGGAAATGCCGCGACATAGCAAACACTGAAGAAGTGATTCAAGTTCCCACTGGAATAATCTAGGCTTTCAAGATAAACAGGACCTAAAGTCAAGACTCACTCCTCGGGAGTCAAAACTTTCAGTGGCTGGGCATCCAATGGAAATCTATCCTGCCCGCCATACTGCTGTCGATTCCATTCAACCTAAGAGGAACAAGAAATAGCGAAGTTCAGTAAAGCAACTTTCTGAGTCACAATACGAAAAACTTTGCGTCAAACGAGAAGAACCTCAGGAAAAGGTCCCTGGGTTCACTTCCAGTTTGCATCAGTGGCAAACAAATCATTCTTGGATGAAAAGCCAAACCTGAAAGACCTAACCAAAGAATCTGGCGGCTCACAGGAGCAAATGTTCAGGTCCAGGGACAAATTGTGGTTGAGAGACGTATATCCTTCCTCAGTCCCATCAGATTTCTAGTCGGAATCGATCTTCGCCCGGCCCGTGGGCGAAAGTCAAGAACTTATCGATTATCAGTGGCCCCTTCAGTTTCCTCCTCCGGGGATTACCAATCCACACGGACGCTTCTTAAATTAAGCCGGTTTGGGGAGGAATATTCCCAGTTCAGAAATTTCAGTTAGGGGAAACTTGGTTCACCTCAGTTCCGTCAGTTCCAATCATAAACACGTACTGGAAGCAAAATGGCAGTGGGTTTCTTGACTTCTAAAAAGGTTACGTCCGCCAAAAGTACTCCCCCACGCACATAAAGCTAGTCTTGGACAGCGCAGTGGTAGTGACAAGTTGTATAAACAGGGGTGGGGGGGGGAGGCTCCCAAATCACGGCATCTAAATGCATTGTCATGGCGTAGCCATCTTCTCCCGCTTGGCGGACCAAAGTTCAGTTGGTACCGCTCTTCCTCCACCCACATAGCTGGAGTGAGAAACGTCATAGCAGATGCTCCTAGTTCCCGATCAGTACCTCTAGAAGTTCGGAATGGTGCACTGGACAGCAGTTCGTTTCCCATAGGATTCTTCAGAAAAGTTTCCAGGCTTACAAGTGGTACGGTCTTCTTCCATCCCCAAGCGAACCACAAAACCTCCCCGCCATGTTATGGTTGGACCCCCAAACCTGGAACCCTCTGGCCTATGCCACGGACGCCCTGGCCCTCCTAGAACTGGAACAACTGGGAGAAGATTTATGGTCTTTCCTCCCAGGTGAATCCTTACTCAATGAAGGTACTGGAACAAGCTCAGGACATTCCAAGGTCAAGTGGCTCTAGTAGCCCTCAGACTAGGCCGAAGAGCCAATTGGTACCCCTCCTAATTCTGGAACTGGTCTTCGTACCTCTTCGATTCCCGCCAAGTCCCCAAAGCTCGTCCCAGTCAGTTGCAAACGAAGACTGTGTTTTGTCGCTTACCTCAGGAAGTTTCTAAAAACCCTAAACTTTGTTATGGATTTCAATGAAGTTTGCAGCGAAAAGAGATGCGAATAAGTTGTACCCCTCAAAAACCATTCTCCTTCTTGGGAATCCGATAAAAGAGATTCAAGCGTTGAAGACAGTATGATGCTGCTGTCAAAAAGTTAGCAACCTTACCTGAGAGAATCAAGATTATTAAAGAATCATGACATGAACTTCAGCTATATCCTTTTTTCCAGATTCGTTTATTTTGAAAAAAGGCCTTAGGCAGCTGAAGCACCATTACGCACAAACAAGTCAGCCTGAAAAAGATTTTTCAAAGATTTGGTTTTCAACATAAGACTTGGACCAGACTTCGTACTTCTCCGTCTATTCGCCAAGGAGCTTTGTGCTAGACTTAGGCCTTCTGTAAGGCCTACGTCAGTATCATGGTTCTTAAATGATGTTCTAAAGCTGGCTTCAGAAACTGATAATGACACATGTTCATTTATAATGCTCTTAAGAAAAACTCTATTTTTATTAAGGTTGGCCTCAGGAGCTAGAATTTCAGAACTGTCGGCATTATCCAGAGACCCGGATCATATTCAATTTCTTCCCACAGGGGAAGTGCTACTTTCTCCGGAACGTAGTTTTATAGCAAAGAATGAAGATCCTTTGATGAGGTGGGAACCATGGAAGGTAGTACCCCTTCCACAAGATATATCTCTTTGCCAGTATCGACCTTACGAGCCTTTCTGTCTAGGACCTCCTCATCCTCATCGGGTCCTCTCTTTAAGAGAGAAAAGGTGGTACTTATCTATTAAAGGCATCAGGCAGCAGATCCTGTACTTTATTAAAACGAAGCCAATCCTGACTCTTTTCCAAAAGCACATGATGTCAGGGCAGTAGCCACCTCAATTAACTATTTCCAACATATGAACTTCGATGAGTTGAAAAAATATACTGGATGGAAATCGCCGACAGTATTTAAACGTCATTACTTAAAGTCCTTGGAAGCTCTGAAATTTTCAGCAGTTGCGGGTAACATAGTTTCCCCCGACTCTGCCTAATCTTTAGTAGAAGATCCAGTCCTCCTTTCTACCTGTATCACCCAACAGTTCGTCTATACCTGCCTTGTTCATCTACGGTTACCTTGTGTCTTAGCTGCTTTTATAATGATATGGAGGGTGTCCCTTATTTTTTGCTAGGGACACTCACAATCGATTGTATATATTGATCTCTTGGATGTGATCCCCTTATTTTTATGCTAGGGGATACATCTTATTTACAATGGTTAAGGGTTTTGTATATTAAATCATATACATTCCTTCATATATTATTATTATTGAAGTTTGTTCTGTTCAACTTATTGTCATAATTGCTTTAGAGTTTTTGGTACATATCGATACACAGATACTACTTTCAAACATATATTCCATGTAAGCCCTGTATATATGTAAATTACGTTAATTTAAGAAATATTATTAGCATTAAGTTTAATTTAAGCAATATTTCTAATTTTGTATCATTGTGTATATGTATCTTTATTAGCAATTATATTCTTTTCTTTTATTTTATCTTTTATTTGAGACCTCCTTTTGTTTTGTTCATTTTTCTTTACAATCTTGTGCTATTTCTCTGGTACGATTTCGCGCAGCGACACGAGCTGAGCCCAGAAAAGGGATTTTGACGTAAGGAAAAATCTATTTCTGGGCGATTGGCTCGTGTCGCCAGCGAAATCCCGCCCTACCCATCCCTCGCTCAAGATTGTCTGCTAACTTCAGGATGGCCACCAGAGGCGCAGCAGTCGGCAGCATGGGATGGAGTAGTAGTAGTTGCTGCCCACTCTGTGGGTCGGCTCTCCTCTGGTGGGGATTTTGTAGTGGGAGATTTCTATTGCATCGCTCGTGGTAGTGGTCTCACTCGCCATAGTGTTCATACCGACACCCTCTTGGAGGGTGAGCGAGTCAGTTGTACTGACCTTTTTCTTTATTTATTTATTCTCTGGTATGTGTTAGTACATTTACCCTAGAAATAATAGATTAAAGGATATTTCGCTGGCGACACGAGCCATCGCCCAGAAAGAAATAGATTTTTCCTTACGTCAAAATCCCTTTTCTGGGCTCAGCTCGTGTCGGCCTATGAAAGTATCCTTAATATCATTCTTTCTAGGTAAAATTAGCCTAAAATTACCAGAGAAAAAACAAAATTAAGAAAATGTCAGTAAAACTGACTCGCTCACTCTTAAAAAGAAGTGTCGGTATGAAATTTATGGGGCGAGTGTGGAACACTACCACGACAAACACCAATTAGAACTTCCCTATCAAATCCCACCAAGAGAGAGCTGATACCAACGGGCGAAGCAGCCTCTACTACTACTACTAGAGGCGCCACGGACAGCACGCCCCTAGCGGTCATCCTTAATTTTTAGCACCACGACAAGTCGCCATTTTATTCTTGTGCTTGTGTTTTTCTTGCGAATTATCCGCATCTGAATCATGGAACGCTCTGCAATCGCCACGGCTAGATTAAGTAACTCATAAGTAACATTTTACTGTATTTTTTATCTTCCGGGTACCAGTATTTTCCTTTTTATAGGTCATATACGGTTCCTCGGTTGTCTCGTGGCGGCCATGCCGCCTCGTAAGAATTCCCGGTCCTCCATACTGGGACTTCTTACTGCTTATGGGTTCTTACTTTTTCAACATTCATTGTTTACATCGAGTTTAGCTAGTTCAGCCCTCCTACCATTCTCTTAGCTTGGTATTTAGGGGCTATTATTATATTATTCCTCGGTCCCAGCATCCCGGCTCTTTGCTCTAGCATCGGCTATCGCTGGCTCCGAGTAAGGCTTCTGTTTTCTCGGAACAGTCTGCCTCCTCCTGGGCTTTCTTTCTTTCTCTTTTAAAACTAAAAGTGTCTCTTCCCCCTTTTCGATGTATGTTTAGTTATTTAGGTGTTAGCTAGCCTAGGGGTGCTTGTTCACATGTTTGGTACAGCTTGGTTCACGTGGCCCTACCACGGTTTGTGTTGCTCGCGGCCTAGGCCACTTGCGGTCACGTGTCCTATAGCACCTTACCCTGCCCCTTCCCTCCCTCTCTGATGTAGGAGGCTTGCTGGGGGACCCCTTGGTTGTCATAACAACCTCATCGCCTTCTCTCACACTCTCGGAGGTGACCGGGGGGTTCCGCCAGCAGGGGGTATAGGGTGCGACCACTATGAGGTACCGGGGTCTCCATACGGGTAGTTGTGTGAGGCGGAGAGGAGTAGGCCATCCCTCCCCCCTTTCCTCGCTCCCGCCGTGTTTCGCCGGGACCTCCCTCCCCCCTCCCCTCCCCATTGCTCAGCCACCTCCCTTACGTACGAAAGGTGCCTTCCGTCGCAGCCGGGGCCCCTTTGGTGATAGGATATTGGCTCCGCTAGCGGGCAGGGTGGGCGCTATGTATGGTCGATTGTCTTGCCTACTATATCCTTATATCTCTCCCCCCCCGCTACCGGAAGGGAGCTTACCCTTACCTACGTCGCTCTTCTAGTAGACGAGTGGAGAGAAGTGTTTTAATGTTGTTTTAATTTTGTTATTTTAAGGATATATACCCTATTATAAGATATTTTACAATGATTGTGTGTTGTTTATTATATTCATTTTATCAACCATCCCCGCCATTGTCCGTCGTGGTTTCCATTACCACCACTCCTAGTTGGTTGATTCTTGTGCCTCCGCCATTGGCGGAGCCATAGCCTATCTTCCAACCTGGTTACACACGTATTTTAGCGGGGCTCTGGTTTTATCTAACTTTATCGCTCCGGCACCAGCGGAGCATGTTAGGCTGTAAGTGTTTACTCTGTACTCATGTACTTTTTCACTTACAGGCTACCAACTGCCAGGTCCCGGCCTGTATGCGACGCTATATGACCCCTGTGGACATGACGAGTGCAGGTCTCACACCCGCCCCGTGTGCCACGTCGTACAATGAGACGATCGTCTGGCACCCAGAGGCCTGCGCTATATGCTACGACCTGGTAGCTCATCTGGGGGATGGGGTATGTCCATTATAAGATTACTTATGATTTTACTAACAACTTCTAGTTCGTAAGTTTGTTACCCTGTCCGCAATTGGTAGCTAATCCCGCCTTTCTTTCAGGCTGCGGTGTGAGGGAAGTCGCCCTCGCCACCCTGAAGCGTGGGTGGGCGGCTTTGGGAAAAAACGCCGCCAAGGGCCAGCCCTATATATTAGATAAGAAGTTGGCCATCCAGATCTTCCCTGCGGGCAAGTCGACGGGCTACGTCGACCCTTGTCCGCCGCCCCAGTGATAGCCTCCATCCAGCAAGAACTCCAGCAATCGTTTGGGGTCGTAGCCTCCCAGGAGTCAGTTTCCGGACGTCGCTGCCCTGGACCTGAACCTCGAGCCGATGGCGTAGTTAGTTGAGGATTTGTTGGTTGAGGTAGGTTTGTCGGGCGCCCAAGGTCTTTCCTTGGGCGCTCCTGGATCTTCTCCTGTCCTTCTTCTTCCGCCTCTTTTCCAAGGCTTTCCGGATCCGAGATCCCTAGCCGCCCTCCCGCTCTCTCTGTACCTCCTAAGGAGAAGGGAAAGAGAGAACCGAAGACCTTGTCTAAGACGACTTCTAGGAAGTCGTCTTCGTCTTCTTCGGCCATGAAGTCGTCGACTTCATACGCCGATGGCGGGTGAAGGCTAAGCCGAGCTCTTCCCAGTCGAAGAGCTCCAGAAGCAAGGCTTCGAAGGAGAAGGCTCGCGCTAACCACCGAGTCGCTGCCTTCTCCCGCCTCCGCTGCCCCCTCTCCGGCTATGCCGGCAGGGTGGCAAGCAGCACTCCTGCGTTCCCTCTTCTGTCTCACCAGGAATGATGGAACAGGTAGGGGTGATGGTAGGTTCCCAAATTTCGGCATGGGAACACGTTTTGAGCAGATGTTCGCGCAATTATCGAACAGTCTGTCTCAAACTGGACAGACTATCCAGGACCTCTCTAACAGGATGAGAGAGAATGAGGATCGAGTAGCTTGGGGGCTATCTCAGGCTCCTCCCCCAGTCTCCCTGCATCTAGCACGGGATTCTCCAACTTCCGCCTTACGGACTCCTTGCCAGCTTTCTCTATGGAGAATCCATGGAGTAGCGGCCTACGCTCCTTTTAAGGACGGATGATTTTCGATCCCGGAGTTTTGGTACTCGAAGGATTGAGGACTTTCGAGTTCTATCCTCCGGGTCTGTCGCAGCCTTTCATCGGGTATGCTAGGCTGACGCCAACAGCTCTTACGAAGAGGACGGAAGATCTCGAAGGAGGAGTCAGTTCTCTACAGTAGAGATCACGCCCAACGAGAATGGGTTCACTGCCTTGAGGACTGGGAGTGTACTAACACTAGACTCCAGGCCTACAAGAGTCCCTTCACTATTTTCGCGACGGAAGAGGAGGTCTCTCTTCCGTTCGCCACACGAAATTGGTGGAGAAGGCTCTTCAGGCAGTCCTCAAGGATGAGCCCACTTCCACAGTTGAGGGAGTCGGAGTCTACTTCTCCACTCTTCCCCGCCTTTGGAGAGTTATGGAAACCTGCCAGCTACATTCACGCTGGGTAAACTCAAGCCGGACTGCGCCATGGACCAGTTCGGTGAGAATTACCTAGGCTGCCGGGGATTCCCATAATCCAGGCAGAGTTTCGATGCGCGAACTAGGTTTGGCAGGTCCCTTAACTCTCTTATCGTTACGGAAATGGCTTGCACTTTCCATACGCTAACGAACCGCTGTTCAAGATTCTGGCGAAATCACAGTTTCAGACGGTTCTGTCAGAAACGCTTTTGAACTTCTTCCAAGCCAGGAGGAACTGCCGGAAGCATGTCCTTCAAGAGTGCACTATCAGGCACGAGCCTAATAGACTCTTGGCTGCGAGCATGTGGGGAGCGGATCTCTTCCCAGAGTCCGCAGTGAACGAAGTCCACCACGAAGCTGCTAGACTCACCAGAGCCTTAGAGCTAGGTGGGGTATCTCCTCTAAGAGGAAACAGGAATCCGTTCCCACTGCTGGCAAGAAAACCAAAGAAGGCTGGTAAGAGGTTTCCAGCCATATAAAAAACTTCAGCATCAGCAGCAGTTTGTGCAGGCAGTCCCCAGTTCCCAACAGGACAACCTGCACATCTAAACAGACCCAGCCGTTTCCTCCTGGTGCCCCAGCAATCGCAACCTTCTACTTCCTACCGCTATCTCGCCTGCCTTTAACCCAAACCCTGCTTATGAGGCTCAAAGGCTACTCTCAACCCGAGGGGTTTATTAGGGCGAGAGGTTTACTTTCGTCATCGTGGCAGGAAGGGCACAAAGGAGTAAGCAGTTCAGAGGAGGGCGTGGTGGGCCAACCCCGCCCATCAGCAATGAGGCTCCCCAGGTAGGAGGAGGCTGTTCCTCTTCCGCCACAGGTGGGGGTTCAGCAATTGGGCACAGAGCATAGTGTCCAAAGGATTAGGCTGGAGTTGGATCAAGGATCCTCCTCAATCAAATCAGTTTCATCAGGTACCGTCAAAGGAATTGATAGATTACGCGGAAGAACTCCTTCAGAAAGGAGCTATTGCGAGAGTCAAACATCTAAAATTTCAGGGCGCTTATTCAGCGTGCCAAAGAAAGGCTCAACAAAAAGAAGGGTAATCTTAGACTTGTCAAAGCTAAACTCTTTCATTCGCTGCGACAAGTTCAAGATGCTTACCCTCTCTCAAGTAAGGACCCTACTTCCGCGTGGCCGTCACATGCTCCATCGATCTTACAGACGCATACTATCATATCCCTATAGCCAGGCACTTCCGCCCATTCCTAGGATTCAGGCTAGGAAATCAGACATTCTCATTCAAAGTGATGCCCTTCGGTCTGAATGTAGCCCCCAGGGTATTCACAAGATAGCAGAAGTGGTTGTACAACAATTGAGAGCTCAGGGAATCATGGTGAGCGGCATACCTCGACGATTGGTTGATCTGGGCACCAACAGTCGAGGAATGTCTCGAAGCTACCAAAAAGGTAGTTCACTTTCTGGAACATCTGGGGTTCCAGATAAACAAAACGAAATCCAGACTTACCCCGGAATCTCATTTTCAGTGGCTAGGAATCCAATGGGATTTGTCTTCCCACAATCTATTCAATTCAGTGGCCAAACGGAAGGAAATAGCAAAATCTGTCAGGCAATTCCTCAAATGCAAACAGACATCAAGAAGAAACCCAGGAGAGAATCCTAGGGTCTCTTCAGTTTGCTTCGGTAAACAGATATCCTTCTGAAAGCAAGGCTGAAAGATATAAATCGTAATTTGGCGGTCAAGAGCAAACTCCAAATATCGAGACAAGTTGTCAGTTATTCCTCAGATCCTCCGCAACCAACTACGGCCTTGGTCAAAAGTAAAGAACTTAGCCAAGAAGGTACCCCTTCAATATCCCCTTCCAGTGTTAACCATTCACACGGATGCTTCCCTGTCCGGGTGGGGGGCGGGGGGGATACTCTCAGTTCAAACAGGTTCAGGGGACTTGGTCAGTTCAATTTCGCCAGCTCCACATAAACGTGTTGGAAGCAATGGCAGTATTTCTACTCTGAAGAGACTGCTTCCTCGAAGAAGTCTCATCTAAGGCTAGTTTTGGACAGTGCAGTAGTAGTTCACTGCATCACAGAGGAGGGTCCAAATCCAAGCATGTGAACCATGTCATGATAGCCATCTTTGCATTAGCAAACAAACACAAATGGCATCTGTCTGCCACTCACCTGGCAGGAGTAAGAAATGTGATAGTAGACGGTCCCTGTCCCCGGTCAGTTCCTCTGGAATCAGAGTGGTCTCTGGACGTCGGGTCATTCCAGTGGGTAAGCCGGAGAGTCCCAGGTCTCCAAGTGGATCTCTTCGCCTCACAAGCGAACCACAAGCTCCCTTGCTATGTGGCCCCCAACCTGGACCCTCTGGCTTATGCCACGGACGCCCTGTCGTTGGATTGGAATCAGTGGAGGAGAATTTATGTTTTTCCTCCAGTGAATCTGCTCTTGAAGGTCCTAGACAAACTAAGGTCCTTCAAAGGGATAGTAGCTCTGATTGCACCGGATTGGCCCAAGAGCAACTGGTATCCTCTTCTTTTGGAATGGGTCTCCGACCTCAACGGATCCCCAATCCCAAACTGTCACAATCAGTACAAATGAGGACTGTGTTCGCTTCCTCAAGAACTCTCCAGACCCTAACTTTATGGACTTCATGAAGTTTGCGCTATAAAGATGCTGACATTGATCCACAGAACATTCTCTTCCTAGAATCATAAGAGAGAGTCAACCATTAGACAATATGACTCAGCTGTTAAAAATTAGCATCTTTCCTGAGAGAATCGAACACCACAACCATGACAGTTAATTTGGCTATAGTTCCTTTTTCAGATCCTTGTTTGAAAAAGGTTTAGCAGCTAGCACGATTACCACTCACAAATCGGCTTTGAAGAAAATCTTTCAAGTAGGTTTTCAGATAGATTTGACTGAATCTTATTTCACATCTATCCCTAAAGCCTGCGCTAGACTTAGACCTTCTCAGAGGCCTACTACAGTTTCATGGTTCGTTAAATGATGTCCTCAAACTAGCTTCAGATACTGACAACGTCATCTTGTACGTTCATTATGCTCCTGAGGAAGACATTATTCTTACTAAGCTTAGCCTCAGGAGCTAGAATTTCAGAACTGTCGGCTCTATCCAGGGATGCGGGTCATGTGGAGTTCCTCCCATCAGGAGAAGTTCTACTTGCCCGGATCCGTAGGCTTTTTAGCCAAAGAAAAATGAAGATCCTCTTGCAAGGTGGGCCCCTTGGAAGGTTCTTTCCCACTTCCACAGGATCCTTCTCTCTGCCCCAGTATCAACTCTTAGAGCCTTTCTTTCTCGTACTTCTTCTAGATCCTCAGGTGCTCTCTTTATGAGAGAAAAAAGGTGGTACTTTATCAGTTAAAGGCATTAGACAGCAAATCCTTTACTTCATTAAACAAGCCAACCCTGAGTCATTCCCAAAAGCACATGATATCAGGGGAGTAGCCACCTCAATTAATTATTTCCAGCATATGAACTTTGAGGATCTTAAGAAGTATACTGGATGGAAATCCCCGACAGTCTTTAAACGGCATTATTTAAAGTCCTTGGAATATTTAAAGTTTTCAGCAGTAGCAGCGGGAAACATAGTTTCCCCTGATACTGTTTTAGTAGTTTGTAGTTATTGATCCAGGTCTCCTTTCTACCTACTTCAACCAACATGCCTCAACCTATCGTCAGGCTACTCAACATCATAGCCTTAGCCGTTGTATCATATAGTGGATTGTCCCTTATTTTTTTGCTAGGGACACCACCCTTGTACTGATATGTACTTCAGTGTTCCTACCCTTATTTTTATGCTAGGGTAGGACACAATATGTTTGTATATTCACCAATTGGGTTTGTGATGAGCTTCAGTCACAATGTGTTTGTATATATTTGAATTAATTGTATTAATGATGGATTTGAGTGTACCTATCCTTATTTTTATGCTAAGGTAGGACACATGTATGTATATATTTGTAATTATATATTCTAATTTAAGTAAATCCCATATTTTCCTATTTTACATGCATATCTGTAAATTTTAATTATCTACCATTTAAGTACTTTAAGTTTACTAACATTCTGTTATTTATTTTTGTAATAAGTTAGTTTAAGTGCTTAATTTGTATGCTGTATTTGATTTACTTATATTATATCCATCATTTTATACTGTTTTTCATTATCTCCTTTTCCATCTTGTCTGTTTCTCTGGTACTCTTTCATAGGCCGACACGAGCTGAGCCCAGAAAAGGGATTTTGACGAAGGAAAAATCTATTTCTGGGTGATTGGCTCGTGTCGCCCTATGAAACCCATCCCTTTTTTTATGGTTTGTTTTCCCCCCCTTGCAGGACAAGATGTATTTATGTTTTAATTAAGGATGACCGCTAGGGGCGCTGCTGTCCGTGGCGTCCTCTAGTAGTAGTAGTAGAGGCTGCTTCGCCCGTTGGTATCAGCTCTCTCTTGGTGGGATTTTGATAGGGAAGTTCTAATTGGTGTTTGTCCTCGTGGTAGTGTTCCACACTCGCCCCTATTTCATACCGACACTTTCTTTTAAGAGGTAGAGCGAGTCAGTTGTTTTACTGACATTTTCTTAATTTTGTTTTTCTCTGGTATTTAGGCTAATTTTACCTAGAAAGAATGATATTAAGGATACTTTCATAGGGCGACACGAGCCAATCACCCAGAAATAGATTTTTCCTTCGTCAAAATCCCTTTTATAGTGCTTTTAATGGCATCAATAACCAGCTAATGGCGCCTGTGTTAGGTTATGGCACCATAACTCTATAGTTATTGGCACCTTATGGCGCCGATTACCATAACTCGGCCCTTAGGGTGCATAAATCACAGATTTAATGGTGCTAAACCATAAAACTGGATTGCCATTAACCAAGACCGCCAATATTCGGGGACTCCCTGTATTAATCAATATTAATATTGGAAAATTAGCAAATCTTTTTGGTATCATAAAAATGTATTTAGTCATGAAAATAACATCAAAATTCACAAGTTAATGAGTATTTATCATCAGAAAAGCCCGCGAATGGCTGAAATTCATGCAAATACAGTGGAACCTTGACATATGAAAGTCCCTACTTACGAAAAATCCAAGTTACGAAAGCAAAGACGAAGACTTTTTGCTTTGTATACAAAAATAATTCAGGTTACAAAAGGGTGTACTGTAAAGTCCAAGATTCGCCCAGACCGCCGAGAACAACCGAGTAGACTCGCCACCATCCTCCCGCTCTCCCATTGGTTCCCGATGCTAGTCACCGCCATAAGATCCTGCTCTCCTATTGGTCAGCATCTGTCCCATCATGCCTCTACGTAAAGGCATCCTTCGACCACTTCGTCGCATCAGTGTTATCGTACGCACGCAGAATTCGTTCGTTCACATATACGTACTCCGTTAGTTAACGTAAATTCGTGTTAGTGATTTCGCATTCTACTTGTACGTATACTTTATTGTGTTGTGTGTGAACTTAATGAACTTAATTAGCCATGGGTCCCAAGAATGTTATTGAAGTTCACAGAAAGAGGAGAATGCTTTCTATGGAGACAAAGAGATAATTAAAAAGTATGAAGCTGGCATCCTGTTGAGTGTGATCGCTAAGGAATAAGGCTGAAATCCGTCGATGATAGGCAGCATGCTTGAGCAGAAGGAAGCCATCAAAGCAGCTACACCTTCCAAGGGCATGACTATTTTGTCCAACAAGAGGAGCCATGTGCATGATGAGATGGAGAGGCTGCTTCATGTATGGATTAAAGACAAAGAAATTGCTGGCAATATGATAACCAAGAAGGCAATCTGCCACAAGGCCAGGGCTATTTTCAGTGATCTGATTGCCCAGGCCGAAGACGACGGAGGAGAAGGGACATCGACGCCAACCCCAGACTTTAAGGCTTCTCGGGGGTGGTTTGATAATTTCCGTAAACGGACTAGTATCCATTCGGTGGTGCGGCATGGGGAGACGGCCAGCTCGGACACGAAAGCAGCCGAAGCCTTTATTAAGACGTTCGATGAGATGACGATCAACAAAGGCTACAGTTCTCAGCAAGTCTTCAACTGTGATGAGACTGGCCTTTTTTGGAAAAAAATGCCTCATCGGACATACATCGCGGAGGAAGAGAAGAAGCTACCCGGGTATAAGCCTATGAAAGACAGGCTTACGCTCGCACTTTGTTCCAACGCCAGTGGGGATTGCAAGGTGAAGCGCCAACTTGTTTATTATTCCGAGACTCCTCGAGCCTTCAAGGCCAACAAAGTGCTTAAGGAGGTTCCGGTGATGTGGAGGGCTAATGCGAAAGCCTGGGTAACGAGACTTTTGTTCACCGAGTGGGTAAATCTGTGTTTCGGCCCAACAGTGAAGAAATTCTTGGAAGAGAAGCGCCTCCCTCTGAAATGTCTGATGTTGTTGGACAATGCTCCTCCCCACCCTCCTGGCCTCGAGGAAGATATCTTAGCGGAGTATTCCTTCATCAAGGTTCTTTATCTACTGCCTGACACCACCCCTCTCCTCCAGCCCATGGACCAGCAAGTGATATCGAACTTCAAGAAGCTGTATAAAAAACATCTTTTCAAGAGATGTTTCGACATCACCAATACCACAAACCTCACCTTGCGTCAATTTTGGAAGGAGCATTTCGATATCGTGATAAGCATCCGACTCATCGATCAGCTTGGCAGGTTTTGAGGCGAACCTTGAATTCTTCGTGGAGGAAACTCTGGCCTGATGTCGTATCCGCCCGATACTTCGAGGAATTCAACGTGGGCGAAGCTGGTGCTGCAGATTCAGGAACAGTTGACGATCCTGAAACTGTTTCGCAAACAGATCTTGACGAGATCGTTGCACTCGGCAAGTCCATGGGGCTGGTCGTCGACGAGGACGACATCAGTGACCTTCTCGAGAAGCACCAAAAGGAGCTTATGACGGATGACCTGAAGGAGTTGGAGGCCATGCAACATAACGTCGTTCAAGAGGAGTTCTCTAGCAGCGGTGAGGAGGAGGACGACGACCCTATGACAACGGCAGAAATTAAGGATGCTCTAGCTGCTTTTCATAAGGTGCAATCACTCATAGAAAAGAGACATCCCGAAAAGGCTTACACAGGTCGTATGCTTGCACAGTTCGATGACATTTGCCTAAGTCGTTTCAGGAACACTGTCAAAAGCATGCAGAAGCAATCTTCCTTGGATAGTTATCTTTTAAAGAGGCCTTTAATAGGAGTAGTAAGCAAAAAGGAAGAACCAAGTGATACTACGAAGAAACAAAGTTGAAAGTGGTGAAGAAGTTGAAATTTTGTATGAAAAAAAAGTAGCGTAAAAAGTTAAAAAAAAGAAAATGTAAAAATAAAAAAAAAATAAAAAAAAAATTTTATTTAAGTTTTTTGTAAAGTTAAGTGTTACAGTTTTCTTAATATGTTTCATAAAGTTTAGTTTATGCTTTCCTTACATTTTTTTATGTGTTTCATAAACTTAAGTGTACGTACGTATCTGCCATTTGTCCTCCTCCTCTGTCGCCACTTTCGGAGATAGCCTCACTCGTAAGGTAAGCTTCCACATTTTAGTACAGTATTTCTTGTATACCATGTACACTAATACACTTTATTTACAGGTACTATGTAGTACATATTAGCAGTACGTATTAAGTTAGGTATGGAATGGTCCAAATTGTTGTAGCATTTCATTGTTTATAGGTCAATTTAGCTTTATTTTGAAATTTACTGGGGTGTTTTTTGGAGGGCTTAGAACGGATTAGCCATTCTACATGTAAAATGCGGTCCAAGATACAAAAAGCTCATGATACGAAGGCCGCCTCGGAACGGATTAATTTCTTATCTCGAGGTACCACTGTAGTGTACTATGTAATTTTACTTATTGCGCCATCGCGGGATAAAGGCGCCGTTTGACTGGTCTAGGGCGCTGTTAACTGGTAAAGAATTTTGAAAGAAGGTGTGCGGCAGCCGTAGGCTTTAAAATCGCTTAGCGTCGAAAATCACTTAGCGTTGGCGGCCAGGAACAGAACTCCTGCCGCCTGTACCTTACTCGAAATCGGAGCAGTCGGACCATTCTGGCGAGTCGATTCTTCTTCTTTTGTTCCACTTGTACCGCGACATCATGTGTTTTTTGGATGTTACCGGAATAAGTATGCATTTTCCTTGGCGTTGACTCCACTTTAGCTAATGGATATGTCTGTTTAACCCTTTAACGCTGATTGGACGTATTAAACGTCGACGAAAATTGTCTGTCGGGTGCCGAACCGATGTATGGTACATCGACGAAAAACAGTTTTTTAACAAATTCGCGGAAAAATAGTTATAGGCCTACTAGGTGAAAACTTTTGAATCATGCGCCTTGGGGGATGCTGGGAGCTCACGGATCAAGCTGTTGTTTTGTTTACAATCATTAGCCATGTGCAAGCACGAATTTCTTTCTTCTCGCACTAAAAAGCATCAGCGACACATCTCAGAAATTATTTCGTCACTTTGCCATAATTTTTGCACCATTTTATATTAGCCGTTACATAGAGTATTATATATGAAAATGTGCATAATTTCATGTAGAATACAACAAACAACTCATGGTTGTACCTTTTACCAGTTTTGAAATATTTTCATATAAATAACAATAAGTGCCAAAATTTCAACCTTCGGTCAACTTTGACTCTAACGAAATGGTCGAAAAACGCAATTGTAAGCTAAAGCTCTTATATTCTAGTAATATTCAATCATTTAACTTCATTTTGCAACAAATTGGAAGTCTCTAGCACAATATTTCGATTTATGGTGAATTTATGAAAAAAACTTTTTCCTTACATCCGCGCGGTAACTCTTCCGAAAAAATCATAATTTTTTTTGTCCGATTGTCGTAATGTTTGCACCATTTTAAATTAGCCATTACATACAGTTTTATATATGAAATTGTGGACAATTTCATGTAGAATACAACAAAATCAACAGATGGTTGTAGCTTTTATGAGTTTTGAAATATTTTCATATAAATAACGATAAATAGAAAAAATTCGACCTTCGGTCAACTTTAACTCGACAAAAATGGTCGAGAACTGCAATTGTAAACTATAACACTTACAGTCTAGTAATATTCAATCAATTAACTTCATTTTGCAACAAACGGGAAGTCTCTAGCACAATATTTCGATTTATGGTGAAATTTCAAAAACAGTTTTTTTTTTAAGTCCGCGCGTTATGAATTCATGCATCATATTGTGATATTTTCTCTGTTTTGCTTTGATAGTTTTACAATTTTTATATACCAAAATCATCGCAATTTAGTGTACAATATAATGAAAAAATAATTAACTCATTAGCTTTAACCGTTTTGATCATGGCGAGATTTGTATACAATAATGAAATTTTTTTTTGCGCTGTCATATATTCCAATATTTATATATGATAATGATATTTTTTTTTCATTTCTGATGGTTGCACACTAAACTTTGGGCAATGACAAAAAAAGGAGCCAAAAAACAAACTCTTAATCTTGGAAATTAAGCGTGCTGTGATTTTTTGAAAAAAACTTTTATTCTGCTTCGGTGCTCACTCGTGAACGCCGCCGGCATACAGGAGACACTTTCCGAAATACCGGCTCGACGTTTAAGGGTTAATAATTATAGAAAAGCTTTGAACGGGCATTCAGCATCATTGAGATACCTTTTTTTGATGCAATACATTGAAAAATATGAGTTGTACAGGTTTTTCACTGTACCTCTTCTAGGTACAACATTTCATTTCAACACACGCCACGTTGATTCGATAAGTGTTTGTGTGGATGCTTTTGTTGTTTGGATCAATGAAACTCAAGGAATCATTAATATTTCCAGGTTCTTTAAAATGCTAGCTCAATGTGTGATATGATTTCCAGCAATCTGAAATTACAATTGAATCTGGATGAATATTTTCTATTAATATTTGAAGAAGAGTTTCCGCAAATCTGTCTGGAACAACTTGAAAAAATGTGTCCTTTGTTTCATGATCAATCCCGCCTAGAACCTTACAACCCTCAACACGTCTGCCCTTATCAAATTTTCTTTTGTCAAATTTGGATGCGTCAATTTCAACTACTATGTGTCCTGGTCCCTGATATTTGCAATTATCTTTCATCAAAATATCGATGCACACTTCACGGCAAAAATTGTACCAATCAACTATTGTATTTGGTGAACTGGTTTTCAAGGTCTTTTGTATATATTTCTGTGGAAGTTTGTGAATCCATCCATGAATAAGGTACAATATAATACTAAAATCAAGATGTGACCAAGAGAAGAATGAGACATTCCAAATTGAAATTCAGCGCCTCAGTGGCGTGGTTGGTATGGTATTAGCGTTCCACCTCGGCGGTCGCGGGTTCGATTCTCGGCCATTCCATTGACGAGTGAGAGATGTGTATTTCTAGAGATAGAAGTTCACTCTCGACGTGGTTCGGAAGTCACGTAAAGCCGTTGGTCCAGTTGATGAATAACCACTGGTTTCATGCAACGTAAAAGCCCCGTACAAACAAACAAACAAATAAATTGAAATTCTTTTTCTACATTATTTTAAACTGCATCTCCAAACATAATTCTTTTCATCTTTCACAAGACTAATGGTTCCTTCCTTACATTGTTCACACAGACCACTAAAAATGCCTATATGGCAACTTTTCATGAGAAACAAATGCAATTCACTTTCATTGTCACATAATTTCACTAAATCAATAATAGTGACCGGATTTGCTGCAGCAAACTGATGTGAGACAGATGGGAAGACGCCATGTTGACGGTTTGAATTTTGTATAGAGCGAGGGTCAGGTTACATGCGGTCGAGTTGGGTTGTACGGAGTCAAGGTCGAACTACTTACCTATGCAGAGGGATTTAGGTGTTGCGCGACTGGACCCGGTAAACTGTAAACTACCCCTATTGTTTATTCAGTATCCAGCGCAGATGAATCCTCCTACTCTGTTTATTCAAATACCATGGCATTTTGTTCTATACACTTGGATTTTGGCAGCAGCTTGCAATAAAAAAAAAACAAGCACAGAATGTTACACTGAAAATACACAAGGACTGAATACAGTGGAACCTCTACATTCGAAAGTCCCTACATACGAAAAATTCATGTTACGAAAGCAAAGACAAAGATTTTTTTGCTTCTGTGTACGAAAATAATTCAGGTTGCGAAAGGGTAAAGTCCGAGATTCGCCCGGGCCGCCGAGAACAATTTTAAAATTCTCGTGCCGCCAACTCAGTAGACTCGCCACCATACTCCCGCTCTACCATTGGTTCCTGATGCTAGTCACTGCCGTAAGATCCTGCTCTCCTATTGGTCAGCATCTGTCCCATCATGCCTCTATGTAAAGGCATTCCTTGACCATTTCGTTGCGGTAGCGTTATCGTAAGTACCTGGAATTCGTTCATTCACATATATTTTGTTTGTTAACGTAAATTCGTGTTAGTGATTTTGCTTTCGTTGTACTATAAGTTACTTTATCGTGTTGTGTGTCAACTTAATTACTTACATTATTAGCCATGGGTTCCAAGAATGTTGCTGAAGTTCTCAGAAAGAAGAGGATGATTTCTATGGAGACGAAGATGGAGATAATCAAGAAGTGTTAATGTTTTCTGCCATTTGTTAATGTGTTTCGTAAAGTTTAGTGTTAATGTTTTCTGCCATTTTTAATCCATTTTGTAAATTTAAGTGTTCATGTTTTCTGCCATTTGTCCTCCTCTGTTGCCATTTTTGGACATCGCCTCACTCGAAAGGTAAGGTTCCACATTTTACTACATACGTACATACATGTACGTACAGCATCTCTTGTACCCTGTACACTAATACACTTTATTTACAGGTACAGTCATGGTTATGTTAGGTATTGAACGGTCCAAATTGTTGTAGTATTTCATAGTTTATTGGCTAATTTAGCTTTATTATAAAATTTACTGTGGTGTTTTTGTAGGGCTTGGAACAAATTAGGCAATTTACATGTAAAACATAGTTCTAGATACCAAAAAATTCAGGTTACGAAGGACGCTTCCGAACAGATTAATTTTGTAACCTGAGGCACTACTGTATACTGAATACTGAAGAGAGAATTAAAATCTCTGATAAGAGCTTAGCAACAGCAAAAGTTACAGTCAAAACAATCCAACTCAGAATTAACAAGGTGTGATCTGACCTCAAGCTTACTTGGGACGCATGCAAGATTTTCCCCTCATGCACAAGCAAACATTATATTCCTAAGCTAACATAAATTAAAATGGACTGAAATCTACGGAAATTGAAATAAATACGCTATATTTTATTAGAAATAATTTTTCTGTACTGTTTAACATGCATAATACTTATTTTTTCATTTTCATTCAAATAAATAAATCACAAGTATCCTATCCTAAAATTCTTGTATCTGTAACTATGCAAATAATTTTTCAGACCCTTTTAGGCTTTTCCACAGACCTTTCCTACCCCTCAACAAGAACAACAACAACAACAAAGTAGTTTGTACGCTTACTCCCCGAGTAAGCAAAAGTGAGCTTATGGTTACCAATAGAGAAAGTATTCACTCAAAGGGATACAATGGGAATGTAACTAGAAAACACAGCACTGACCAGAGTTAAACAAATGCTGAAACAAACTTCACTACAAAAGTAGGGAGAATGCTTTTTAGACTTAGAGTACAATGCATATATCCAATGAATTTAAATCACAGATAAATGAGAGTCATTGGAGATTGCAAGCTATGAATGCATGATTGAGCTTTTCTCCTTTCCACTCTTTAAGTTAGTGCAGCTGGGCTTGTTGAACAAGGGCAAAGAAAATTACGATCAATGGGTTTTTATACACCATTCTACAAAACTGCTCTCTTTATAGCCTTAAAACATAGATATTTACACTATTGATTAGAAACAATACTAAAGAAATGAACTGTACATACCACATACTATGGTCCTGCAAAGGAGAAACGGACTTCATAGGGATCTTGACTTCACCCAAAAATATGTTACCAAAGACTCCTGGGGAATCATGCCACAATGCTAGTCGAAGTTCTTGAAAAATGGCATCATCACTAACTAAGTTGTATGTATTATCACGGTCTTGGCTTCCACTTCTTTGACACATTTGCTGTAAGAAAACCAAAAAGAAATTACTTAAGGCAAAATGAGATAATGTACATAAAGCACACACACTCACACACACACATATATATATATATACTTAGATATATATATATATATATATATATATCTATATATATCTACACACATATATATAGTATATACAAAGTAGTACCTCGAGATAAGAAATTAATCCGTTCCGAGGCGCCCTTCGTATCATGAGGTTTTCATATCTTGGACCACATTTTACATGCAAAATGGCTAATCCGTTCCAAGCCCTCCAAAAACACCCCAGTAAATTTCATAATAAAGCTAAATTGACCTATAAACAATGAAATACTACAACAATTTGGACCATTCAATACCTAAATTAATAAAAAAAATGCAAAATATAACCTGTAAATAAAGTGTATATTAGTGTACATGGTAACAAGAAATATACTATAGGTAAAATGTGGAAGCTTACCTTTTGAGTGAGGCTACGTACATATGCAACTATCCAAGGTAGATTGCTTCTGCCTACTTTTCACAATGTTCCTGTGTGAGCCTTTTCGGGGGGTGTCTTCTACAAATGATTGCACTTTATGAAAAGCGGCTTTAATTTCTGCCGTTTTTTTTTTCTTTTGTACATAGGTACGTACGTACACTTTAAAAAATATATGTACGTACTACATACGTAACTATCCAAGCAAGATTGCTTCTGCATACTTTTCACAATGTTCCTGTGTGAGCCTTTTCGGGGGGTGTCTTCTACAAATGATTGCACTTTATGAAAAGCGGCTTTAATTTCTGCCGTTTTTTTTTTTTCTTTTTTTAATTTTTAATTTTTTTTTTTTACTTTTTTTTTTTACTTTCCGTAGGTTTTTTTTTTATACAGAATTTCAACTTTCTGTTCTTTATCACTTGGTTCTTTTTTTGCACCTCATGACTCTGTTGGCCCTGGTGTCCATCAAAACCCTGTTCAACCAAATGCTCTCTCTGCAACTGATTTGGGCACTGAATGTTCGGCTGCTGACCTTCAAATTAACTGAAGTGCCTTGATTATAAGTATATTACTGGTATGCATGTTGTAAATGATTGGTCTACACCCTCTGTTCAGCAGGGAGTGGAGATTCTACCAACCTTGCAAAGTTTCCAGTTATCCCATGAGAGAGACCTTGATCACTTATCCCATGTGAGAGATCTTGGTCACTTTTTTTTTTTTAAATACGTACACATTGACGATCCCGATAACGAATACCACGTGCGTACTATAACAATGCTGGTACCGAGTGGCCGAGCCACGCCACCACGTGTACATGCATGATGGGAGGGACGCTGGCCAATAGGAGAGAAGGATTTCATGGCCGCGACTAGCATCAGGAACCAATGGGAGAACAGGAGGACGGTGGCGAGTCTACTAGTACTAAGATGGTTGCGCGCGGCGCGATTTTCAAAATTGTTATCCGGGCGAATCTCAGACTTTCAGAAACCTTTCGTATCTTGAAAACTTTTCGTATGTAAAGCCGTTGAATTTTTCATATTACCACTGTATATATATATATATATATATATATATATATATATATATATATATATATATATATACACATATATACATATATACATACATACATCATGCATGCATACATGCATACATATACATCATGCATACATACATACATGCATACATACATACTCATAAACATACATACTCATACATAGCATACCTACATACATGCATACATAACTACCATGCATGCATCATACATACATCATCATGCATACATACATACATGCATACATGCATGCATACATAGATACATATATATAGATATATATATATATATATATATCATATAATCTTTGGGGGTGACCTTTTTTGTGGTTATGATTTTTCGAGTTGAATTTCTGGGAGTTTTTACGAGCCAAGAGAAGAGTTCTGTGGTTCTTTTTGGTTTCGTGACTAATTGGAGGAGAGTGGCATTACTGCATTGTGGTCCCTATGGAGATGTTCCATTTTTATATTCACCAGCGAGTTATTTTTGGAGGCATATAAATGCTGAATTGTGAGTTCACCGTAGTTATCTTGAATAGGTGATAATCTTTTATATAACTGGGCAGTATCATGCGAGAGTTGTCTTTGAGACAATTTTTGAACACCTTAGTCATATCCTGGAGATAATTTTGTGAAATGTGCTGATATAGTGTCAGTAGAGAACTTTTTTTTGACAATCATGGGTTTACGAAGTTGAAAGTCTGACTAGAAATTTTTATGCTGCAGTTCCAGCACACAGGTCTGCAGGTGTATTTTTGCTGACAATACTGTGATGAGTCCGGTTGCTGACTCTTTTCCCTTAGTGGTGATTGCTCAGAGTTTTTGCAATATCTGGAATTTTTGACGATAGCATTTCATGAAAATGCACGTGTAAGGGGTTGCTTTCTGGCCGTGTCCGATACCTGGAAAAGTTGTTATGGCAAAATTTCGTAACTATACATATGGCATTTATGGGGAAAACGCGGGGTTATGTATATCATGCACGTTATGTGTTTTGTGATGGGGAAAGTTCACTTATTGTTGTTATCCTTTTTTATTTTTATTTTTTTCCCCTTTTCCTATGAGAGATGTAATTGGGGATTGAGCTTTAGATAGCATTTCTTTCTGGACGGAAGATATGATTTTTTTTTTTTTTTGGGGGGGGGGCTTTGTGAATTGCATGAAATGGGCGTTTGACACTAAGTCTCATTGTAATTATTTATGTGAGCAGTGAGGGGTTTTTGCTGTTGGACATTGGAGAGTTTTACTGATTTTGTGGGTTATTGAAATATCAGAGCTTGAGAGAACATTTTTCAGTGATAATTTTGGGTCTGGGCTTGTAACATGATTTTTTTTTCTTGGGCTCATTACTTTTTTCTTTTATTTACTTGTGAGAGTTTGTGAGTTTGAAATGAAATGACAGAAGTCCGTAGAGTTACTGTGAGTTCTGGATTGTGTGTGCTGGTGTGTGAATTTGGTGAAGTTTTTTTTTTTATTGTTGGAGAATTAAGTTAGAGAACTTAATTTTTTTTTTTCTTTGCGGAGTTGTGATAATGACTTATGATTTAGTGTTCATATTAAATGGAGTTAATTGGGAGACGTTCAGTTAAAAATTTTGGGAATTTTTGAAGTCATTATTGGACAGAAGTATGTCTGGGGTTATTTCTTTTTTGATTGACCAATGACTTGACTGACATACTTAAACACACCATAATCGTCGTTCCCCGACGCTAGCAAGACACGCACCAGCCATTGTAGAGATGTTGCTGTCATTTGCCCAGGGTACTTAAGAAAGTTTCTACGAGTCTACAGAGTTCTACAGCGCTTTTGGGTCTACAGAAGCCGTTAGATGTCTTCCGCAGGGAGACGTTTCGCCTTCCTACAGCATGTTACGAGTCTGTGCAGGCAGTTGCAGACAAAGAGGATATTCAAGAGTCCAAGATGCAGAAAAAAATTTATACACCCAATTGTTTTTAGAGATGAAGCGTGATAGACATTAGTATGTACTGCCAGAGACGTGCAGTTATTACTATATTTTTTTTTTTTTTTTTTATAATGAGCTGTTTTATGTGGCCTGTGGAGAGGCAGGGGCCAGCCAGGATGGTGGCCGAGCTAATCTGTAAAAAGGAGGAATGTACAGACTTATCATTTTTAACTTCCCATGGAGACAGAGTCCGAGTGACAGCTTAAGAAAACTGATAACACTTTTCTGGGATGGTGTGACATTAAGATGCTCACTTCTCCAACAGGACGGCAGAGAGGACATTTCCGAAGCCATTTAATCACCAAGGAGATGAGGGAAGCCGCTAAAGAACTACGTAGCAACCCAGACATCATCATACGGAAAGGTGACAAATCATCAGTCTACGTAGTGATGAAGAAAAGTGATTATTTTGAAAAGATGGATAGGATCCTCCTGGACACTTCCAAATTCCAGCGTTTAACAAAGGACCCCACCAAGGACCTCAGAAAGAAAGTGTTGAGGCTTGTGACTAGGGCCAACAATCAGCAAGACGTCGTAAAATTCCCTATGGCCAACAATCAGCAAGACGTCGTAAAATTCCCTAAGGTAAAAGGAGACTATGGGCCCGGTTACTGCTATGGGACAGTGAAAACGCACAAGGCAGGCAACCCCCTAAGGCCCATCATCTCTCAGATGACATCCCCAACCTATAGGATAGCGAAGGTCCTGAATGATTTGCTGGTACCTTGCATACACAGTGCGTATTCACTGAAATCAGCGGTGGAGTTTATTGATCTCTTACAGGAAAAAGGACCAGAAGATGACATTGCCTCACTCGACGTTGAGAGTTTGTTTACGAATGTTCCCGTCGAAGAAACGATCGACATCATCCTTGATCGTGTGTACAGGTCCGAGAAGAACCCGCTGCCCATTTCCGAAGATGTCCTCCGAGATATGCTGAAGGCTAGCACTACGGAGGCCCCTTTCCTCTCTCATCAGGGTGAATTATTTCGACAAGTAGACGGAGTCGCCATGGGATCCCCACTAGGGATCCTTTTTGCAAATATGTACATGGCCACCGTTGAAGAAAGGACCTTTAGAGAGCATAAAAAACCTAGGATTTATGGGCGGTACATCGACGATATATTCGTCACAATAAAAGAACCTGACGATGCCAGAAAACTAGCAGATGCTCTGAAAAGAAACTCAGTGCTCAACTTCACCACAGAGCACAGCCATCAGAAGACTCTGCCATTTCTTGATGTCCTTGGTAAAACCACAAGAAGGACAGTTTAAGACGACCGTTCATACGTAACGAACTCGATCGAATTCACCAACTGCTGACAAACAACGGCTATGCAGATCAAATGATCGAAGCAGCAATAAAAAAGAAAATGGACGAATTTTACCAATCCAACATGACGACGAAAAATGAGAACTTGATTATTTACCACCGTGTACATTATGGATCTGCATACAAAGAGGATTGCTGCACACTACGCGGGATAATAAACAGAGGCGTAACCCAAAATGCCCCTTACCACAAAATAAGCCTCAGGATATATAGTAAGCCCAACCTTGTAGCAGCCTTAATAATGAAGAACAGCACCGCTCCGGGGGGACCGAAGGAGATGTACACGAATGTAGTTTACAAATTTACTTGTCCAGAGGAGATGTGTAAATCTCACATCCAAAACTACATCGGGCACACTACAACGACCCTTCTGGGACGTCTGCTGGCTCATAGAAATCAAGGGGCCATCCATCAACATTACACAGACGTTCACGACAGGAAGCCATCTCTACAAGAGCTCATAGAAGGCACCCAGGTCATGCACAGAGAAGACAACTACGGCCGGCTCTTAATAACAGAAGCGGTGAGCATCGCTATTCAGAAGCCGACCTTGAACGCCCAACAAGCATCGGACCATATACTCCCCTCCAGCAGGAGAAGGAATACACAAGCCAAAAGGGACCAGACAGCGCGCCCCAACCCACCGAGAACATCGCGACCCTTAGAAGACATGGGAGGACCTAGCGTCAACGAGAGCCAAGTAACATACTTGCTCAGGTCGCTGAAACCCCGCCCAACACGAATCTGCAGCCGTTAACCAACGTAGACCATTTGGACACACACACACACACACACGCTCACTCACTCAAATTTAAATTATACACATTTATGTATAAACAGAAATTATCTGATTTGTACCTTTATGCATGCTATAATATATATATATTTTTTATTCCTGTATTTAGATTTCTATATTCATTTTCATTCCTGTATGCAATTTTGTGTTTTTTTTTCTAAAACCAACATGTAACATATTAAATTTTAGACATACACTTAAGGAAACACTAGCACATAGCATTGTATTTTGAATATTTATTTAACAACTATTTAAACTTTCACTTTTATTGTTACAGTACATATGTCCTTATGTTCTTTGTATCCAAAACAACGCCCTTAAGCTGTTAATCCCCAGACTAACCAGTACCCATACCTCAAGGACATACCTCCCACCCGATGAAATAAATAGGCCGAAAAGCCAAATTGTAAGTCAGTAGGGCGAAACAGCTGTCGCGACAAAATTCAATAAATGGAAGAAGGAAGTCTGCGTATTTTTCACCGGAAATTGACGAACGAGAATCTGAAAAAACTTCATCGGTATGAAGATACCTGCAAGAAACTTATTGATGCCACTAAAGAAATTGCTTTTAACGAAAATTGTATAAGAGAAAAGTTATGCCCCAACTAAAAGTATATATATATATATATATAATATATAGAAATATATTATATATATATAGATATATATATATAGATATATATATATTATATATTCTTATATATATATATTTCTATATACATATATACATATATGTATATATGTATGTATATATATATATATATATATATATATATATATATATATATATATATATATATATATATATATATAGGATATATATATATATAAAAAAGGCAGTCCCCCGGGTTACGACGGTGTCGGCTTACGACGTTCCGAGGTTACGACGCTTGTCAATAGACATTATTTCCAGGGTTACGATGCATGTTCCAGGGTTACAACGCATGTTCTAGGGTTACGACGCCTACAACGCTCATCAGGGAGATGAAATATGACACCAAAATTCCAAATAATCATATTTGAAGGTTTTTTTTTGATGAAAAATGCCATAAGAATGCAGTTTACATAGTTTTCAATGCACCCAAAGCATTAAAAGTAAGGTTTCTTAGGATTTTTGACAATGTTCCAGCTTACAACGATTTTCGGCTTACGACGGCGGTCTCAAGAACGGAAACCCCGTCGTAACCCGGGGACTGCCTGTATAATTATAAATATGTATGTATGTATGGTTATGTATGGTATGTATGATGTATGTTATTATGAGTATGTATGTATGTATGATGGGATGTATGTATGTATATATATATATATATATATTAATAGATATATATATATATATATATATATATATATATATAATAATATAATAATAATAATAATATCCTTTATTACGGTTCAAGACCATATACAATGAACATAAAAAATACTCAGTAACATACACAATCTAGATATATGAGTCAACATGATAGGAAAAACAAATTAGCAATCGGCACTTATCCACAAATAGCTTGATGGTAGCATAAAAGATAGTAATCATAATACTGGTAATAGTAATAATATTGGTGAGAAAAAAAAATGCATTGAGAGTTATAACAGTTAGTGCACAAATTATATAGCTTAAATTTTTTCACTAGAGACCTTAGGTGGTTACAGTAGTCTGGTCCAGAGGGCTAAATACATAAATTGAATGTATATATATATATATATATATATATTATATATATATATATCTATATATATTATTCTATATATATATATAGATATATATATATATAATATATATATATATATATATATTATATATAATAACTTTAACTTGATAGTAATCACAGAAATAATGAAAAAATAAAATATCAGCAATAAATATAATAATGACAAAATCTGCAGATGACATCTTGCTAATACAGAGATTAAGTCCTTTAGGGGACAAAGGCCTCATTTTCCCATCTTTCCCACAATTTAGATCTTCTTCTTGCTTCACTCCTTAGGATGCTTTGTATGAGCGAGTTGCCGCTGTTTCTCACTCGGGTTACCAGGCTGGACATTGTTCGCCTTTACAATGATTTTTAAATTGTCCAGGTGGTTTTCTAAGAACATCTGTGTGGCGGAGTGGTAGCGTGGAGTGTTTGTGAGGCGTCTCAGAATGTCATTGTGCACAACAGTGATACGTCTCATGGTCTCTCGGGTATAGTTCGTCCAGAGGGAACACCCACAGATACTGTAACAGTACGAGCGGAAGAGCAGCAGTTTCACGTCTCGGTGACAGAAGGCAAACCTCCTTGCAATCATGTTGCCAGTTGCACATAGTTTACGACGCCTCTGTTCAATCTCTGCCGTATCTTTCAGATCGTCGGTAATAATGTGACCCAGATACGGAAATTCGCGCACAAATTCCAGCCGATGGTTTCCGAGGAAAATTTGTGGTTCTGCAATATGCTTAAGCGATCTCGGGAGAAGCGACATGTACTGGGTCTTGGTTTCGTTGTAGATTATATCAAATTCCTCTGCATATTGGCGGCAAGTGTCGATGAGTCATTGGAGGCCATGCACTGATGGGGAAATCAGAACCATATCGTCGGCGTAACAGAGGTTGTTTATAGTTGTTTCATTGACAGTGCATCCGATTGGGAGTGAGTTCAGTTTGACATTCAAGGCATCTGTGTACGTATTAAACAGGTATGGAGAGAGAATGCCCCCTTGCCGAAGCCCATTTAGGGAGCCGAAGGTGTACGATAATATGTTGCCCCATTTGACACAGAATTGCTGTGTGGAGAACCAGCAATGTAAAATGCCAATTAGATATAGGGGTGTGCCCCTTTTAAGCAGCTTCAGGAATAGCTTCAGGTAGTTTACTCAGTCAAATGCTTTTCTCACATCTACGAAACACAGGAAAACCGGAGATGCTGATGATAGGTAGTAGTTCAGCAATTCTTTCAGTATGTAGATGCAGGTGTCGGTTGAGTGGTTTGCTTTAAACCCGAACTGGTTGTCAGTGGTGTGTAGAAAGGGGAGAAGTCTCGCAAGAAGAACCGACTCAAGTCTTATCTTCGATGCGATCGTTGTGATTGCAATTGGCCGGTAGTTGCCAGGGTCAGCTGCATCCTTTAGCTTGTTTTTGATTAATGGTATCAAGTGAACTAAGAGTAGGGAGTCTGGAAGAAACTGGTGAATTATGCACGCATTGAATAAGGCAGCTAGCAAAATGTAAATTATCGGATGGCAGAATTTGAAAGCCTCTGTGGGAAGACCATCACAGCCGGGCAATTTATTATTAGGTATGCTGTTTATGGCATCGCTGATGTTACCTGGCGTAATACGGTCTGCAAAATGAAATTGAATGTTGTCATTAAGGAGGTTATCTACCTCGCTTCGGGAATCCTGATCATTTATGCAATTCAGGATATTGTTGAAGTGATCGCCCCACATCCTTGTGATAGCCTCGTCTCCGACTGCTTCCCCTACTCTCTGTGATAGCTTTTTAGTTTTGGGATTTAAGGACTGGATATCTTTCCAAAGACGAGGGTAATCAATCACCAGATTCTACGTTTCTAGACATTGCATCGGCTCTTAGTTGTTTTTCATTTAACCTGCAGTGCTTAAGAGCAAGTTTGAATTGTGCTCTCGCCTGCCTCCATTAGTAATGCAGTGTCCGTTCCCTCGGGCTGCCATTTTGCCTCCACAGTAAAAACATTTCTCGTGAGTATGTATACAGATCCTTAACCAAGTCATTCCAACCAGGTATATTACGAGAATTACCTTGACGAAATCTAAAGGCAGTCCTGCCCGAAGCAAGCACAGCAGAGATTATGTTCGAATAGAATTCATTCAGATCCCTCTTGTGTGGTCATTTCTACATTTGTGTTTGGTACACAGTAAGGCGTCAGCCGGTTGAATTATTGACCACAACCTGGTTTCCGTGGTCGCCCTAAAGTATCTGGTTTTCTGTTGGTTTTTAAATCCCAGTTAACCGCTGGAGGGCGGTCAGTTAATGGGTTCACGGTAGGGAGGGATGGGGTACTGAAGACACCTGTAATGGGATGTGATCGTAGCGAATATTGCAGGTCATAATAGAATCATGAAGTTGTGGAGATGTATGCAGTGGTCCAGCCAGGGAGGTTGTAATTGCGTTCGCTCTATAGTACATATGAGTAGGAGGAGGGAGGGAGGAGCATTACATTACTAATTTGGAGAGCATGATTTTGACAGAAGCGAGTAAGTTCATTATAAAATTGTTTTTGTGGGGTGAGAATTAAGGTCCCCTATTATACAAATATGATCAGCAGGAGAATCTTGAATAATACTGTGTAACTCCCTAGGATCATGCAGTAATGATCAATATATATATATATGCTTAAAAAATCACAGTAGCTGCACGTGACTTCATAAATAAGCGAATCCCACGGGAAATGATAGTCAGGAATCCAAGCGCTTTCGTCTTTATTCAGACATCGTCAAGGAGCTCCTTGACGATGTCTGAATAAAGACGAAAGCACTTGGATTCCTGAACTATCATTTCCCGTGGTATTTGCTTTTAATATATATATATTATATATATATATATATATATATATTATATATATATATATATATATATATATATATATATATATATATATAATATATATATATATATATACAGTGTATATATATATATCTATATATATATATATCTATATATATATATATATATATAATATTTAATATATATATATATATATATATATATTATACACAGTAGTACCTCGAGATACGAAATTAATCCGTTCCGAGGCGCCCTTCGTATCATGAGGTTTTCGTATCTGGACCACATTTTACATGTAAATGGCTAATCCGTTCCAAGCCCTCCAAAAAAACACCCCAGTAAATTTTTCATAATAAAGCTTTAAATTACTATAATAAAGCTAAATTGACCTATACAATGAAATACTACAACAATTTGGACCATTCAATACCTAAATTAATAACAAATGCAAAAATAACCTGTAATAACGTGTATTAGCGTACATGGTATACAAGAAATACTGTACGTAAAATGTGGAAGATTACCTTACGAGTGAGCCTATCTCCGAAAGTGGCGGTAGAGGAGGAGGAGGACAAACGGCAGATACGTACATACACTTAAACTTTACAAAACACATAAAAAAATTTAAGGAAAACTAAACTAAAATTTACAAAACACATTAACAAAACTGTAACCCTTGACTTTACAAAAAACTAAAATTAAAAATAAAATTTTCTTTTTTTATTTTCACTTTTTTTTTACTTTTTTATACTTTACGTAGTGGTTTTTTTTTTCTTTTTTTTTAACTCCTGCTAATACTAAAGGCCTCTTTAAAAAATACGTAACTATCCAAGGAAGATTGCTTCTGCCTACTTTTCACAAAGTTCCTGAAACGACTCAGGCAAACGTCAACGAACTGCGCAAGCATACGACCTGTGTGAGCTTTTTCGGGGTGTCTTTTTTCTACAAACGATTGCACTTTATGAAAAGCAGCTAGAACATCCTTAATTTCTGCCTTTTTTTTTTTTTTTTTTTTTTTTTTTTTTTTTTTTTTTTTTTTACAGAATTTCAACTTCATCACCACTTTCAACTTTCTGTTTTTATCACTTGGTTCTTCCTTTTGCTTTACAACTTTCTGTTTTTTATCACTTGGTTCTTCCTTTTTGCTTACAAAACTTTTTGTTTTTTATCACTTGTTCTTAATTTTTTGCTTAAACGGCCTGCTTTAATATGCTAAAGGAATCTTTAAAAAATAATGATCCAAGGAAGATTGCTTCTGCCTGCTTTTCACAATATTCCTGAAATGACTCAGGCAAACATCATCGAACTGCGCAAGCATACGACCTGTGTGAGCCTTTTTGGGGTGTCTTTTTTTCTATAAACGCGTAGTGTTCATTAACGGCTGCCCGTCTTGATAATTATCTACTACTGTTGCACCTCATGACTCTGTTGGCCCTGGTGTCCATCAAAACCCTGTTTCAACCAAATGCTCTCTCTGCAACTGATTTGGGTACTGAATGTTCAGCTGCTGACCTTCAACATAAACTGAAGTGCCTTGATTATACTGGTATGCATGTTGTAAATGATTGGTCAACACCCTCTGTTCAGCAGGGAGTGGAGATTCTACCAACCTTGCAAAGTTTCCAGTTATCCCATGAGAGAGACCTTGATCACTTATCCCATGTGAGAGATCTTGGTCACTTATCCCACGAGAGAGATCTTGGTCAATCATATCATATATGTCGTCACTCAAAGAGGTGCTCTTCTTTTTCCATTTTCTGTGAAAAGATATGAGAAATTTTTTTTTAAATACACATGGCACAAACACCATCACAATGTCAACTCTGACTAGTAGATTCAGAAACAGTTGACGATCCCGAAACGAATACCCCGTGTGTACTATAACAATGCTGGTACCAAGTGGCCGAGGCACGCCACCACGTACATAGATGTATGATGGGAGGGACACTGGCCAATAGACGAGAAGGATCTCATGGCCGCGACTAGCATCAGGAACCAATGGGAGAGCAGGAGGATGGTGGCGAGTCTACTAAGTTGGCGGCGCGCGAGTTTCAAAATTGTTATCGGTGGTTCGGGCAAATCTCGGACTTTACAGAAACCTTTTGCCTATTGTGTACAATTTGCAGTGCTTGGTGCCTGCAAATTGTACACAATAGGCAAAATTAATTGCAAAATGTACACATTTGGCAATTATCCACATTTTGCGTAACATATATATCTATACTATATATATATATATATATATATATATATATATATATATATATATATATATATATATATATATAATATATATATATATATATATAACATATATATATAATTATAACAGTGTTTCCCCCGTATTCGCGGGGGATGTGTACAGACACGTGAATGAATAGTTAAAACATGCGAACAGTTAGAACCACCATTAAAAATGCTTATAAACTGCCTATCTTGAAAGTTCAGATACCAAAATGTATACCTTTAATAACATCCTACTTCAAATATACCTAAAATCACTAACCTATTACTGTATTAATCTTTGAGGTTATATTATTAATATCATTTCAAAGTCATCCTAAACATTTTATTATTATATACCTACAGCCAATAACGAGAGAGAGAGAGAGAGAGAGAGAGAGAGAGAGAGAGAGATGGAGAGAGAGAGAGAGAGAGACCAGTGAACTGGTAACATCATATATCTGACCATCAGGAGTGAAATTATGAATTATTTCTGAGACAGAGAGAAAAATAATAATGAGAGAGAGAGAGAGAGAGAGAGAGAGAGAGAGAGAGAGAGAGAGAGAGAGAGAGAGAGATGGTATTGTTACTGTTTAATCTCACAAAACTAAATATTATTTGTAAACTAGTGCTGTATATTATTATTTTACCATAAAATGTAGTAATGTCCTTAAAGATACACTTATACATACATTTCCAGCCCAAACAGAGGACGAGAGTTACCACTAAGACATACTATCTTGTGTGGCAAGAGAGAGAGAGAGAGAGAGAGAGAGAGAGAGAGAGAGAGAGAGAGAGAGAGAGGGTTATCCTTATTTAGAGAGGGTTATCCTTATTTAAAAGACTGAAATGGATAGATTAATGTACTTCTATAAAATACTATAACATATGAATTTTGAAATTAATTATATTACTATTATTATCATTATGCAAAAATATTAATAAACATACACATGCACCATAGAAATTCTCACCTCAGTAAAAGAGAGAGAGAGAGAGAGAGAGAGAGAGAGAGAGAGAGAGAGAGATGAGAAAAAAAAAATGTGATCATTGAGAGGGCAACAGTTGTTGGACCCTAGCCAACTCTGCTTGGCTACCTTGGAGTTCAAAGACGCGGAGTAAAATGCATTTTCTTTCATTCTTACATAATTTTATATTTATAAACTAAAATCTTGCTCATTCAATTTAGTATTTTCTTTAACGAATTTATATTATTGTTGTTTACATTAATATTGATATTTGAAAACTAGTAAATCATCACCCAAAAAACATACATCTCTGTAAGAGAGAGAAGAGAGATAGAGAGAGGATAGAGAGAGAGAGGAGAGAGAGAGAGAGAGAGAGAGATCATCGTAGCATTTGTAAAATACTTTCACATATGATTTTTGCAATTACAGTTATTATTATATTATTATATTATTATTATTATTATTATTATTATTATTGAAAAAGAAAACCCACAAATTCAATTTGTAACTTGTTTACTTCTAAGTATACATTTAGTTTACTCACACTCGAGTACTTTCAGGCCTTCTGTGGCCCATTCTCAAGAGATGTTGGGATGTTAGCCTGGGTCAAGGCCCAGCAGTCTTCTGGAACTTCTTCTCGTTGTGCTGTCATTTATGCGATGGCTGTTCTGGTTTTCTGAGAGTTGCCAATCCCCTCTTGTCGCTCTGATATCCTGAGCTGATGGTCAATGGGATTCACCCTTGTGGTAAGGGTGTGGTCACCGTAAGTCTGTTGGGCAGGAAACCTAATCTCCAGGTCAGCAGGGTCAATCTTAGCTTCTTTTAATATCAAAGCTCGGCTTATGGGATCTTCTGAGGTAAAAACTTTGTTTCCTTCAATTACTTTGATCTCTCTGATAAGCGCACCTTCTACTACCTCCTGTGAACTAATTTTGTTGCTTTTGTATATAAGCCTACTGTTTTTGAAATCCATCCTATGGTCATTTTCCCAACAATGTCTAGCTATAGCACTCCCCTGAGAGTTAAGCTGTACTGCCCTTCTATGTTCTTGGACTCTAGTCCTTATTCCCCTACCTGATTCCCCCACATATCTGTCTCCACAATTATTGCAATTGATTATGTCCCCCCCGCTACATCATCTGTATTACTGTCTTCTCCTTCCAATTTATTTTTACATACTTTGTTTTTTAAGGTATTATCAAAGGTATATACAAATTTATATTGACTTTCTTTATTTTTGAAGTGATTTGTATTTTCAGGCATAAAAGGGAGGGGCAAAACTATTTTCTTGTTTTCTTTATTCCATGTACTCTCTACATTCGCTCTGTAAAATATTTTTCTAGCTTTGGTGAGTGCCCTTTTCTGAACCATTCCGGGTATGCTAATGCATCGAAGCTTTTATCGATGTAATTTATTTCTTGCTCTATCTTGCAAGGGTCACACGTTCTCATTGCCCTAAGAAACCAAACCTGTTAGAACCCCTATTTTTATATCATGACTATGAAAAGAGAAGAAATGAATATATGAGTTTGTATGTGTGGGCTTTCTATATGTGCTGAATTCATATCCTGTTTCTTTTCTTTCCATGAGTATGTCTAAAAAGGGCAGTTTATTATTGTTACTTTTCTCTAAAGTGAACTGGATATGTTATCAAACTTATTGAGCTCATCTAGAAAAGTTTCTATTTTATTTCCATCCCCTTGCAGAATAGCAAAAATATCATCCACGTATCTCCCACCATCCTTGCAGTTTTAAGTCAGGGACATTCACATTAGGAACTAGATTAGTTTCGAAATATTCCATATAGATGTTAGCGAGTATAGGTGATAATGAGGACCCCCATAGCTACTCCATATTCTGTTTGTAAACATGTCCTTCAAACGTGAAATAAGTATCACTGACACACAATTTGATCAACTCAAGGAAGACGCCTATTTCGATGTCTGGATTGAAAATACCCTCATTATGTTTAGTCTGTAGGAATTCTAATACTTTATCTAAGGGGACATTGGTGAATAATGCTACTACATCAAAACTAAACCATGTGTCCCTTTATATTCTTTTTCTTAACTTGTCTATGAAATCTACTGAATGTTTAATATGGGATTCTGAAAATATACCTAAGTATATTCCTAGTTCTCAGCTAGCCACACTGCTAAGTTTTTGTTAGGAGATTTCCTACTAGAAACAATAGGGCGTAGAGGGCAGCCCTCCTTGTGTATTTTGGGACTGCCATATATATATGAAAGTTCAGGTAATTTACTTGAGAATAATTTAGTGCATAGCATGTCCTTCCATTACCTAGTCTACTGATTATTTTCTTACATTCTGATTAAAGGTATTCTGAAGCTTTTGGATTGTTGGGGGATTCTCTATTTTAGCATACGTAGTTTCATCATCTAGTAGCCTGTACATTTTAACCCTATATTCTGAGCTATTCATGATGACAATACTACCCCCTTTGTCAGCTTTCATAATTCTAATATCTTTGTAGCTTTTTAATCCCTTCAGAGCGATAACTAAATCTCCTTGGCAAGATATCTCCAAGTTTGCTTTCATTACTCCCTATCATCACTCCTCTGAGAAAAGGAGCTAAATCATTGTGATGTTCAACATTAAGGTAGTTAATCTGCTGTTGAATTCTATGTTAATATTGTTTGTATCCCTGCACAAAAATTTAATCCTAGCCCTAGTGCTGCTGTTTCATCCCTAGTCAATAATCTACTTGAGATATTCTTTATATATCCATATTGCTAAATTTTATCCAAACCGAATTACTAATAAACTCTCAAACTTATTTTTCATGTTGACCATGTTACGATTTGTATCAAAGTTTACTCTACTGTTGACCTGCCCAACAACTTTTTTGTACCTCTAGAGTCCAAGAACATAGAAGGGCAGTACAGCTTAACTCTCAGGGGAGTGCTATAGCTAGACATTGTTGGGAAAATGACCATAGGATGGATTTCAAAAACACTGAGGCTTATATACAAAAGCAACAAAAATTAGTCACAGGAGGGTAGTAGAAGGTGCGCTTATCAGAGAGATCAAAGTAATTGAAGGAAACAAAGGTTTTACCTCAGAAGATCCCATAAGCCGAGCTTTGATATTAAAAGAAGCTAAGATTGACCCTGCTGACCTGGAGATTAGGTTTCCTGCCCAACAGACTTACGGTGACCACACCCTTACCACAAGGGTGAATCCCATTGACCATCAGCTCAGGATATCAGAGCGACAAGAGGGGATTGGCAACTCTCAAGAAAACCAGAACAGCCATCGCATAAATGACAGCACAACGAGAAGAAGTTCCAGAAGACTGCTGGGCCTTGACCCAGGCTAACATCCCAACATCTCTTGAGAATGGGCCACAGAAGGGCCTAAAAGTACAAATTCAATTTGTAACTTGTTTACTTAGAAGTAAACAAGTTACAAATTGAATTTGTGGGTTTCTTTTTCAATAATCAGAAGAAAACTGAAAGAAGTTTTTGTTTGGTTCATCATGTACCCACAGCAACATTACAACAGAAGTATATTTCAACAACTGTATGAAGTCGCTGGAACTCAAGCTGTTTCATTATGCAAGAAGATATGAAACACAACTTTACAAAGCCAAAGCCATGAAAACAAGATCTGGTTTATAAGTGAATGTTTGAAGAACAAAGTGTGTCCAAAAACATATGGCAGGATTGGAAGAAGACCCTGGGATGGAGAAGCATTCAGCAGTTTTCAAGAAGGATACATCAAGGATCAGTTGCAAGAGCTTAGGGAGAAGAAAGAAGCGTCATTTGCTGGTGTAAGGAGTACACAAAACACACTTCAAGAGACCATAAGGGGTGAGTGGTACAAAAAAGTTGTTGGGCAGGTCAACAGTAGAGGTTAACTTTGATACAAATCGTAACATGGTCAACATGAAAAATAAGTTTGAGAGATTTGATTTAGTAATTCGGTTTGGATAAAATTTAGCATATGGATAATATAAATAAAGAATATCTCAAGTAGATTATTGACTAGGGATGAAACAGCAGCACTAGGGCTAGGATTAAATTTTTGTGCAGGGACTACAAACAATATTAACATAGAATTCAACAGCAAGATTAACTACCTTAATGTTGAACATCACAATGATTTAGCTCCTTTTCTCAGAGGAGTGATGATAGGGAGTAATGAAAGCAAACTTGGAGATATCTTGCCAAGGAGATTTAGTATCGCTCTGAAGGATTAAAAAGCACAAAGATATTAGAATATGAAAGCTGACAAAGGGGGTATGTATTGTCATCATGAATAGCTCAGAATATAGGGTTAAAATGTTACAGGCTACTAGATGATGAAACTACGTATGCTAAATAGAGAATCCCCCAACAATCCAAAAGCTTCAGAATACCTTTAATCAGAATGTGAAGAAAATAATCAGTAGACTAGGTAATGGGAAGGACATGCTATGCACTAAATTATTCTCAAGTAAATTACCTGAAACTTTTCAATATATATATGGCAGTCCCAAAATACACAAGGAGGGCTGCCCTCTACGCCCTATTGTTTCTAGTAGGAAATCTCCTAACAAAAACTTAGCAGTGTGGCTAGCTGGAGAACTAGGAATATACTTAGGTATATTTTCAGAATCCCATATTAAACATTCAGTAGATTTCATAGACAAAGTTAAGAAAAAGAATATAAAGGGACACATGGTTAGTTTTGATGTAGTAGCATTATTCACCAATGTCCCCTTCTTAGATAAAGTATTAGAATTCCTACAGACTAAACATAATGAGGGTATTTTCATCCAGACATCGAAATAGGCGTCTTCCTTGAGTTGATCAAATTGTGTGTCAGTGATACTTATTTCACGTTTGAAGGACATGTTTACAAACAGAAATATGGAGTAGCTATGGGGTCCTCATTATCACCTATACTCGCTAACATCTATATGGAATATTTCGAAACTAATCTAGTTCCTAATGTGAAATGTCCCTGACTTAAAACTGCAAGGATGGTGGAGATACGTGGATGATATTTTTGCTATTCTGCAAGGGGATGGAAATAAAATAGAAACTTTCTAGATGAGCTCAATAAGTTTGATAACAATATCCAGTTCACTTGAGAGAAAGTAACAATAATAAACTGCCCTTTTTAGACATACTCATGGAAAGAAAAGAAACAGGATATGAAATTCAGCACATATAGAAAGCCCACACATACAAACTCATATATTCATTTCTTCTCTTTTCATAGTCATGATATAAAATAGGGGTTCTAACAGGTTTATTTCTTAGGGCAATGAGAACGTGTACCCTTGCAAGATAGAGCAAGAAAATAAATTACATCGATAAAAGCTTCGATGCATTAGCATACCCGGAATGGTTCAGAAAAAGGGCACTCACCAAAGCTAGAAAAATATTTTACAGAGCGAATGTAGAGAGTACATGGAATAAAGAAAACAAGAAAATAGTTGCCCTCCCTTTTATGCCTAAAATGAAACAAATCACTTCAAAAATGAAAGAAAGTCAATATAAATTTGTATATACCTTTGATAATACCTTAAAAAACAAAGTATGTAAAATAAATTGGAAGGAGAAGACAGTAATACAGATGATGTAGCGGGGGTATACATAATCAATTGCAATAATTGTGGAGACAGATATGTGGGGGAATCAGGTAGGGGAATAAGGACT
>NC_061087.1:55063740-55218740 GCF_015104395.2 Macrobrachium nipponense
AACATTAGCCTATTACAATTCAAGTAAAACATTCATGGGAAAATGTCACATTTTCTTGAAAAAGAAAAACCCAAAGTTTATTTAGAAATTAGTTTACATAGTGGGTTTTTTTTTCGTTGCATCTCCTACCTATTAATAAAGTTTTTAAAATTAACCTCCGAGGATGCGCGCGAGAAAATTGAATATGAAACTTTTGTTAGGGCACATAGGATCAGATTTTATCACAACTTAATTTCAGTTAGCATAGAGAAATACAGAATCATGATTAATCTTCTCTTTGACTCTTATGTTGCCTGGCAATCTTACAATAGCTCCGTTTCACACTTCTTTGTCTAGTAACTTACTACCAGTAATAATCGAATTTTCTTTGGGATTTGTATTGATATCTGTTTATTTGTTATAATTATGGATACTTTTACAGTCATCATAGACCTGGATAGGTTTCACTCATTGTTAATGCATGGATAAAAAAGTTTGTACAGCGGACTCTTTTGAATTCCAAAATATCAGCGAATTCATGTGGGTAAGTCTGGTCTAAATGGCTCTCTCCCCTCCCCTGTATTTGGATGTCGTCTGACTTTACTTTGCCCTTGTGACAAGTATAATTTCACTTGCAGGTGATTAATGGAACCTGGTTACAGTATCCTGCAGTACGAGAGTTTCACCTCGCAACTTCAAAAAAAATCGTTCGTCGCAGCGGACGACTACAGTCAAGTAACAACCGCCTACAATGTGAAAGGAATTTCATGGACTTCTTCGACCGACACCGTATCTCGTCGTTAATCTCGACCGACACCGTATCTCGTCGTTAATCTCGTTTCAATGCGGAATGCTCCGGCGGCTGTCGGAATCGACTACGAAAGGGACATACTTCCGACAATTACGACCCGAAGGATATTCAACTCTAATTTGTTGGCGAAGGACTCGTGCTGGGGATGTTTTTTTTTATTCATCGCGAACGTAATCGTGTAGCTTAGGATGCAGAGAATAAGTATGAGCGCAAAAATAGAACGTTGGACCCGCCCCCCAGGCAAAATTTTCCCCTTGTTTTAAACCCTGTGAAAATAGGCCGTTTCATTGGGCCATAGGTGGTTGTCTGGAACTGTGTAATGGACGAAAAGTGGTTCGAAAGCTAGTTAAATGTGAAGTAGTATAACCTCGGTCATGTATCCTATAAATATAAAGTATCATGTATCCTATATATAAATGATCATAAATAACAGAATCGAAATATATTTTTTTGCGTGTACGCACTAGGAATCTATATATAAATGATCATAAATAACAGAATCGAATATATTTTTTGCATGTACGCACTAGGGAATTATATATAAAATGATCATAAATAACGGAATCAAAGAAATTATATCTTTGCGTGTACGCAATAGGAATCTATTTAAAGTGCACATATTAATTAATCAATAATTTTGATCCATCCATACATATGTATAAACAAATCAGGTAGCCTATAATCAATCTGTTACCTTTTATCATACCAATATCTGCAGTTATATATAGTTAGTTAGATTGATTAATGTATCAGATATATAACAGTTAGCATTAACATTAATAATTTTATCAATTCATATATGAAATTTTTTATCAGTTAAAATATGATTTTTTATCATGTTAATCTTCATTCTATGCAATTGTCAGAGTACATTAGTATTTTCTGTAGCATATGTATCTTAATGAGATGGAAGTGAAAAAAAACTGTATCATTATATTATCCGTGATCACTATTATTTACCAATATCATTGTTTTATATTTTATTAACTTGAATCATTCATGTACACAATGAATTTTTATTTACTTTATATATATCCGGTGGATATATATATATATATATATCTACTATATATATATCTATATAGTATATATAATTATATATATATATATATATATATATATATCATATATTATATAGATGTTCACATAGTGTCTGTATCACTCCTATAAGTCAAATGCAAGTCAAGTTGAGTAATATTCAGTAGTTGGTTTTGGTAGCTGACCGAGCTAATGTAAGTGTTTACATAATAAAAAATATGGAAGTTAGTCCAGATATATAAAAGATTGCTTGCAGGAATGTGATCAGACTAGAGACGCTAAAGATGACGTATACATAAGTATGTAGGCTAAGTTGACATGCCGTCATCTGTGGTCATTCATTTGTTTTGAAACAGTCCAAGCTCCCTGCTTGAGGACAACTACAGACCTATGATTCAAACGGCCTACTTAGTGATCTGTAGCGTGGTCTCATTTGATGTGTGTTCGTATGAAACTATGTCATTTGTATGTATGTTCATATGTTCGAACTACTGTCTGCTCCTTCATAACTTGTAACAGAGATGGTAGACGGGAGAACAGAGTTAGCTATCGTCATTAGATGACCTGTACCTCTTTACCTAAGCTTTATCATGTAGAGGAATAGGATTAGCCATCATCATTGGCAGAAGCGATCAAGCTAGCGTTATTAGAAGACTTGTACAATCATATCTGATCTTCAGCATGTAAAACTTCAGAAGAATACATATAGTTTTATATTTCGTGTTTTCTACAAGAACCTCCTCACCATGAGTTTAACACATCGTCGTAATAACAAACAAGATAATACCGACTTCGTAAATGATCTACAAACCCCCAGACACTCCATGAAGATGGAAGTGCAATACCAACCGACTTAGCGTAAGATTATCGCTAGTCTAACATTACCTCATAGGGCGCCTTATCATACAAGGCACAAGCCCTAATACATAAACATGGGTACAATTAAAGATTTAAGACAATCTGCTCAGACACAAGGACAAGACAATTAAAGGATTATTATAGGTGACAGCTATTCAGAACTATGGTAAACAAACACATATTCACAATACATAATATTAAACATACATATACAACGAAGATATCTCTAAGGCTACTAATTTTTATTTAAGTGTGTAATTATATCTTTGAGGTCATTCTTAAACATGTTACAAATACAAGGGTCTAAATGAGACAGGCCACGAGAAAGATATCCTAGCGGAGTATTCGTTTATCAAGGTTCTTTATCTTCCGCCTAACACCACCCCTCTCCTCCAGCCCATTGGAACCAGCAAGTGATATCGAACTTCAAGAAGCTGTATACAAAACATCTTTTCAAGAAATGTTTCGACATCACTGATACCACAAACCTCACCTTGCGTGAATTTTGGAAGGAGCATTTCGATGTTGTGATATGCATCCGACTCATCGAACAAGCTTGGCAGGAGGTTTTGAGGTGAACCTTGAATTCCTCATGGAGGAAGCTCTGGCCTGATGCTGTATCCACCCGAGACTTCGAGGGATTCGACGTAGGCGAAGCTGGTGCTGCAGATTCAGGAACAGTTGACGATCCTGAAATTGTTTCCCAACCAGATCTTGACAAGATCGTTGCACTCTGCAAGTCCATGGGGCTGGTTGTCGACGAGGACGACATCAATGACCTTCTCGAGGAGCACCAGAGGAGCTTACGATGGATGACCTGAAGGAGGTTGGAGGCCATGCAACATAACGTTGTTCAAGAAGAGTTCTCTAGCAGCGGCGAGGAGGAGGAGGACGACTTATGACAACAGCAGAAAATAAGGATACTCTAGCTGCTTTTCATAAAGTGCAATCATTTGTAGAAAAGAGAAACTCCGAAAAGGCTTACACAGGTCGTATGCTTGCACTGTTCGATGACGTTTGCCTGAGTCGTTTCAGGAACATTGTCAAAAGCAGGCAGAAGCAATCTTCCTTGGATAGTTATTTTTTAAAGAGGCTTTTAGTACGAGTAAGCAAAAAGGAAGAACCAAGTGATACTACAAATAAACAAAGTTGAAAGTGGTGAAGAAGTTGAAATTTTGTAGAAAAAAAAAAAAAAAAAAAAAAAAAAACTAAAGTATAAAAAAGTAAAAAAAAAATGTAAAAAAAAAAAAAGACAAAATAAAAGTTTAATTTTAAGTTTTTTGTAAAGTTAAGTGTAACAGTTTTGTTAATGCGTTTCGTAAGTTTAGTTTATGTTTTCCTGACATTTTTTTATGTGTTTCGTAAAGTAAAGTGTGCGTACTATAAGAAGTTTTCTGCCATTTGTCCTCCTCCTCTGTCGCCACTTTCGGAGATAGCCTCACTCGAAAGGTAAGCTTCCACATTTTACTACATACGTACGTATGTACGTACAGTATTTCTTGTATACCATGTAACATAATATACTTTATTTACAGGTACATACATATTAGTACTACTAGTACGTATTAAGTTAGGTACTGAATGGTCCAAATTGTTGTAGTATTTCATTGTTTATAGGTCAATTTAGCTTTACAGTGGGGCCTCACTTAGTCGCGGATCAGCAATCACGGATTCAGTTAATCATGGGTTTTTCCTCGGACCACTTCTCAATCTATATCACTGGTATGAATCGCAGCATCGAGGGCTTGTCCGTTGTAGGCTACGCCTTGTCCGGTTCTGATAACCAGCAAATGCATGAACAGATTCACATTATGATATTAACTGACAATAAAGGTAATAAAACCATTCTCACCTTATATATTATTGGCATATCTTCATAATATTATAGCCTATTCATGGAATAATTCCACATCATTGACATCAACTTGTAGTTGAACAGCCAGCAGAAATGTAAACATTGAGTTACACTTAACAGCACCTTTGCCATTCTTAACCTTTTAGAAATGTTAATAGTAGTAGTGTAATTACAGTAGTAATAACATTTAAAAAGACAATACTTTTCAATTGGAACTTCATTATTGTTTTGGTATAACGTAATCAACTTCTCTGAACACTGCAGTCATACAAACGATAATTGTCATAGATTATCATATTGTTGTTTGCAATCGGCGACGAAGCGTAAATGTAATAAAACCATTTTTACCTTATATATTATTGTCATATTCACAATAAAATGCATATCTTATATATTATTGGCATATCTTCACAATAAAAAGCCTCTTCAAGGAATAATTCCTTGGGGAATGCATTTTTCAAAAGATAAAAATACACTTTACATGTTTACAGCATGCAATGATTACCTTATTTTGATGTGATTACATTAATTTTACAGTATGGTACTCTAAGCAGTACAGTAACTATTTTTTTTTTTATCATAAATGTATATTCATTCACGAAAAAAATACGTATGACAACCGTGACGTCACCAAACCTAGTCTCGTTGGTACATACTATTTTTACACAATGTGAGTGGTTACACCGTTCTACAAACTACCGATGTATTTTTACGTAAGTATCCTCTAAATTCTGTCATAAATCACTTTACTTACTTTTTTTGTGGAGCCCAAATACTACGTATATCCCCGGAAAATTAACGAAATCTCGAATTTTATCATAGAGCAAGATTCACTAATTACTGTGTTTTCTTCTTCTTTTCATGACTAAATGCATTTTTAGGATACACTCATTTACAAATTTTCAATTACTATGAATGTAAATAGCAAAATCTCTCTCTCTCTCTCTCTCATCACTTACAGAAAAAAACTATAATACTGATCTATTATTCTGTGATTTACGAAACTGCTTCAATACAACTTTTATAGTTGACTAAATGATTTTCACATTATAACAGTATACAAAAGAATATCTTATCACTATCCTGTTTTTCAATTTCTTATCACCATAAAAATATTTAAAACAATTACAAATTTCATTGTTGTTTTTATTCTCCAGCTAAACTAATAACAGTTATTCTTGTCCCAAGCTGCTCTCTCAAGCTATTCAACAGTTACTCTCATCCCAAGATTTCTTCTCTCTCTCTCTCACATCTCTCTCTCTCTCTCTCTCTCGTCTCTCTCTCGCTATCTTCTCTCCTCCATCTCTCTCTCATCTCTCTATCTTCTCGTCAATGAAAATATGAATTACTGTTCAATAACATAAACTTTATGTACAAAGTTAAAAATAATAATAATTCCATTAATAAATTAGTTTCTTTTAGCAACTAAATTGTTTTCCAAAATAATTCTTTCGGTAATAAACGTGCATCAGCTGATTCTAAACGTAAACAAAAGACAAAAATAGATTTTTATTGCTGTATTTTGCTGTTTATACATTAATATTATAGTTGGGTGCTGTAATCATTAGAGTAAATCATGTTTTTTTTATCATAAATATGTTCATTCACGAAATAGATATACTATGTACTTTTAGTTTGGTGCAGCAGCCAAATCATGAAAATAGAAAGGAATTGTTAGGTAATTATACTTTTGTTTGCTGATCTGATGAAGGGGAAGTTGAAGATAGGAAAGAATAACTTTGAAACTGTCTTGAATTTAGTTTAAGGTAATAGTTGATGACATATTTGGTGCTTGAACTAAAGTAGGCAGTTATAAACATTGAAATAGTGGTCTTGGGTGGGTTAATTATTGAAGTAGACAGTTTAAAGCAATTTTTAGGGGGGGTACCAGGATAACACGGGTATTTACTTATCACGGGGGGTTCTGGGCCCTATCCCCCCTGATAAACGAGGCCCTACTGTATTATGAAATATACTGGGGTGTTTTTGTAGGGCTTGGAACGGATTAGCCATTTTCCATGTAAAATGCGGTTCAAGATACGAAAAACTCATGATACGAAGGCCGCCTCGGAACGGATTAATTTTGTATCTCGAGGTACCACAATATATATATATGAAAGGCCTAGAGTTTTTGATTAATAATATATTGTCAATATGTCTATTGGAATGTGAAGAACAGAGCAGAGGCAACGACCCGAGAAAAGCTGACAATGAGTTTCTATGGGTGGCGTGAGATAAATCTGCTTAGTTAGACAAGTCAATGTACTGAGTTCATGAACACTCTTCTCAAAGTGCCTTTGTGAAACTGGATGAAGCCAGTAATTGTAAGGCGCTAACGAACTTTGCGTTCGTATGTGCGTGTGCGCCTCTTTCTGTTAAAAGTGTATCATACACAAGCCTATGGGGGATTTTGATAGAGGCATCTTTGGGAGGAAGGCAGAGCCATGATGGCGGTGCCTAAGTGTTTTTGGAATAGTGAGTGAGATATTCCGGCTGCTTGGGTGAGTGTTGAAGTATTTTAGCCGAAGACTGGCTTGTTATCTGTTTGACATGTTTGTGGTAATATCCAATCTTTAATCTCTGATTGTTAGACTTGTGTGTGTACTTACCGGGATGTGTTCTGTGTCTTTGAAACAGACGGTTCTGGCAATGGGGGGGGACCAAAAGAGAGTCCCGATGGATATAGACTTTTTGGAGACTATAACTGTTCAGACATTTTTGTTGGGGTTTTAATTGAATTGATTCATTATTTATTCATTATTAATAAATGTATCTTTTGTAATGCAACTCTCTCATTTTCATTACCTGTAGAGTGGAGAGAGAGAGAGAGAGAGAGAGAGAGAGAGAGAGAGAGAGAGAGAGAGAGAGAGAGAGAGAGAGAGAGAGAGGCTGTGTGTATTAGTTTGCCTTGACGCTCGAGTTACACGTTTACCAAATGAATAATGAGGGAATACCTCATTACAGGTTTTGGTGGCTAGCGGTTAAAAAGTGGTATAAAAGAGGTTTTTTTTATGCCTGGGAACGCCAATGAAGAGATAGGTGACCAGTTAGAAAATAAAGGGGTTATGGCTTAGCGATAGTTTTCAAACGACAAAGCCTTTGTGGGATTGTGGAAAACTGTTAAATTTTTAGTTTTCAGTTACTTAGTGAGAAAAAATGAGAAATATCTGTCCGTTAACTGTGCTAAAGGGAGTGGGAAGGATTTTATTGGACTCAGCATTTTTCCCAGGGAGTCAGCCTAGGAGCAGTGGGCGCACTCGGTGACTTTTGCTTGTGTAATGACGAGTGCATCCCGAGATGGCCGTGCGGGTGTTGTTATTAGTGCAATACGCGAATTCCGAGTTCTTTTTGTTCCCATTATGGAGTGGTGAGTGTTAAAAACTATGGTTTTGATGGGGAGGGTTTTTTTTAAATATTTCAGGGTTATGGCATTGGTTCAAGAGGTAAAAAAATTTTTTTTTCTTTGCCCATAGTAGCAGAAGTGACGTGTTTTCTTTATTTGCGTGTTTATAATAGATGTATTCGTCTTTGTTTAAAACATAAGGGGGTATAGAGATGTGTTTATGCATGTTAACTGTGCTTAGATAGCATATCTAGACAGAGCGGCCACACAATTTTACGGGCTCAGCACATTTCTGCTAACCGCACAGAGAGGCGCATTGCGAGGGGAGTATGGCCTGCCTCTAGGGATAGTGCATGTGCATGCGAGGGTACCACTGGCCTCCCTAAGAGGGGATTGCAGGGGAGAGGACTACTGGTATATGCCTCGGGGAGTGTTCTGTCGCTTGACTGAGGGATGTTTCAATGCTCATTGGGGGGGGAGAAACTTTTTTTTTCTCAGTGGGGGCGAACTTTTTTTTTTCCTTGTGTCGGGGTGTCGAGAGACGAATTTGCCCTTGAAAGTGATCTTCCAATGCCAAGACATCAGCTGATTGATTAGTTGATGAAGTGAAATGCCCGTAGAGTCTTTTTTTTTTTTTAGAAGTTTTTTTTTTCTCTCCTGGATGATGAGAAAAGGAAATAGAAAAGAGATTTTCTTTGTAGTAAAGGAAATAAAAAGAGAATTGAAATGCATTGTATGGGTGTATGTTTTCCTTATGCCTTGGAAGACACAAATATATTGGGGAGACACAGATTATTATGGTTTTTTATTGTGTTGGAGGGATTACTTTGAAAATGGTGCCGAATGATAATGCCCGATGCCGTGAATGGTGTTGCATCAGGAGAAATTGTGTGTTATAAGATTCAGCATTACTGGTGTAAGCTATTTGAATTCACCCTTACTTGAGATCTTTGCAAGAGAATTGTTACTATGGAGAGTTATTATTATTAATAATAATTATTATACTTGAGATGTGTTACGGGAGGGTTGCTTAAGTATAATTATCATTACGGGAGACTTGTTTTGCGAGAGATTTGAGATATTTCATGGGAGATTATTTTATAATTATTACAGATGATTATTCATGGAGAATTATTACAATGAATTAATGGGAGATATCTTGGTGTTAATTATTTGTTGAGTTTTTGTAACTTTGGAGAATATTTCAGTCATTTGCGAGAATGAGTTTTGCTGAATCTTGATGAATCTGGCTGAATCTTAGTGAATTGTGTTGAATCTTGCTGAGTTTTTTTGCTGAATTTTTGGAGAATGGACAAGCATTAATATTGGTGATATTTTTTTTTTTATACTGATATTGGTGATTTTGATGATACCAATTTTTTTGGTGATTTTGCCGATAGTGATATTTCTGATACTGATTTTTGTTATACTAATACGTGGGTGTTTTAATGCTATCAAGGGTGGTGAAATCTTTTTTGAATTTTGGGAGGAACTAACAACACATTATTTTAGTTTTTTTTTTCCCTTTTTTTATGAGTTCAGCAGATAATTGCTTGATATACGCGAGTCACGGGAGATAGTTGATAATGCCGTTGATTTTTCTTTTCTCTTTTTTGGAAGTTAGCCATCGCTGACACAAGTTTTTTTTTCATTGTGGGTGAATTTGAATTTATTTTTTCTCTCCAGCCGGTGTGAATATTTTTTAATATCTCAGTTCGTGACTTAGAGTCATTGTTCGGGAACGTGTTTGTGTTTCAGCTATTTGATGCTGCAGAGAAATTTACGGTAGAATTTTTTTGCATGTTTTGAATGCATACGTAATGGCACTACATTTTTTTCTCTGGATATTTGTGTTCCAGAAATTGTGAGTTTTCTTGCACAATACCTTTGTTGTATTTGTGACAACTTAATGTGAGAGATAGGAACTTTGGTTAAGTTTTCTAGTGGCCTATGTCGTAGTACATATGGAGAAGTCTTGGCTAAGACACTGTGAATTTGGAGTTCTGTTATAAGGAGTTGTGGCACATTGGTGATTACTTCTAGAATTTTCTAGACAGTTTTATTTGCCGAGTTTTTGGCCCTTTTTTTAGCAGTTATGCTAAATGGAGAGAGTATACACATACAGTATATAAATAAAGGTTTTTTGCCACGAAGGAAAAAATGAAAAAGCGAGATAGCCGAGTACTTTTGGTCTTGTTCCGACCCTTTACTACGGCAAACTGGTTTTACAGATGAAAACATAGTCAAACGAAGGCTTAATCTCCAAACTGACACTACAAGATTAGCAATAAGGTCGATTTCACTCTACAGAAACGAGGAAATTTACTGGAATCGGCAATTATACAAATCACTAATAAAAACAACCTAAATCTTAGTCTGGGAATGTACCATTTGGACCCATATATTTGTAAGATGTTTATGCAGGACCTTAAAATAAATGAACTACTAATAAATCAGTTCCACATGTATAGTTATTATTTCTCTCTCTCTCTCTCAATATATATATATTTATATTTTCTTTCGTCTTTTCATTAATAATAATTTGTTGGGAAAATTTGTGTAAATTTCATGATATTAAATTGTATATGCTTCCTTGTTTTTTCAAAATGTACCGTTTTTCTGGAAGAATAGCTTGTTTACTGCGTGTATCCTCCAAGGTGTGGCTACCCTCAGGCGTTTCCTCATTTCTGTAGAGTGAAATCGACCTTATTGCTAATATTGTAGTGTCAGTTTGGATATTAAGCCTTCTTTTGACTATGTTTTCCTCTGTAAAATCAGTTTGCCTTAGTAAAGGGTCGGAACAAGACCGAAAGTACTCGGCTATCTCGCTTTTTCACTTTTTCCTTCATGACAAAAAACCTTTATTTATACATAGCATCACGTTTCATATACTTTGTGATCAAGTTATTCATACATACAACATACATACTACATACATACACACACACACACACACACACACACACATATATATATATATATATATATATATATATATATATATATATATATATATATATATATATATATATATATATATATATATATCTTATATATATATATATATATATATATATATATATATATATATATATATATACAGGCAGTCCCCGGGTTACGACGGGGGTTCCGTTCTTGAGATGTGTCGTAAGCCGAAAATCGTCGAAAGCCGGAACGACGCTTGGAAATATGTCTTAAACTAATAAAAAGTTATAAAAACCTTACTTGTAATCCTTTGGTTACACTACATGTTGTTTCCTGTAGTTTTATATACAACCCGGAGTTATTTTCATAAAAGAATGCTGGTTCTTGAAGGTAAAAACTATTGTAATCCTCTGGTGACACTACATTCTTGAAGTTTTATGTACAACCTGGATGATTTTGCCAAATCTTGAGGGCTACAAGAACAGCTGATTACTATTTACGTATCATATAGACTAAATAAAGTAAACGTATCTTTAAATAGGCTTATATATTAGTATCAACAAAACATTTCCTGCCATGAGTCAGAGGCCGTTTAATGAAACGAACACTTCTGTGTCCTATCTGTTCAGAAAATAAACGTTAAGTCAATCCCTGAGACCATTGTTGCCAAGGCGTCTCTCTCTCTCTCTCTCTCTCTCTCTCTGATCAAATTACACTGGAACCTTGACATACGATTGCCCTAATATACGAATGTTTTGAGATACAACAGAAAACTTGCGAAAATATAAGCTTTGATATACAACGAAATATTTGAGATACGATTTTGCGATGAGTGTTAGTTGTATAGGCGACCGATAAATGGCGTTCAGTCTGTTTGTTTGTTGGTGCTGCATGTTAACACGTCGTTGTTTAGTTCGTTGTATTTGCGCCTATTTTCGTGTTATTTTGTCTATTTTATTATTAACCATGGGTCTCAAAGCTAAAGACAAAGCAGGTGATAAGAAGAAACCCAAGAAAATGATTTCGATGGAAGCAAAACATGAAATTATAGCAAAGCATGAACGTGGCGTTCGTATCGTCGATTTGGCAAACGAGTATGGTCGAAATCCTTCTATAATATCCACGATCATCAAGCAGAAGGAAGCTATAAAAACCTTCCAAAGGCATCACCATTCTGTCTAAACTACGAACTGATTAAAAAAATAAATAAAAATTAGTTTAGCAATGTTATTTCATTTGTGTTTATTACGTAGTTATTAGTGTACATACGTAAATAAAAAGAGAACACATCGTTCCCTGCCACCCTTCCCTACCTCCTCCCCTGCTGGTCCTCACGTCATCTTTCGTTGTGGTAAGTAAAATTCCTTTCTTTTTTTTAATTGATTTTATTAACATTTATTATCATTTATCACACTGCTATGTTATTTTATCATTATGTGTGTTATTACTTGTTTATTTGTGTATAAATTGTGTATATTATATGTAATTTAGCTGTGTTTAGGTGTGGTTTCATAGCGCTAGAATGGATTAATACATATTACATTATTTTTAATGGGAAAAAATGCTTTGAGATACAACTGTTTTGATATATGACGATGGTAACGGAACAAATTAAATTCGTATGTCAAGGGTTCCAGTTACTGGATAATGTCTCTCTTTGGATACTTCGATTTTGCCAAATCTTGAGGGCTACAAGAACAGTTGATTACTATTTACGAATCATATAGACTAATTAAAGTAAACGTATCTTTAAATAGGCTTATATTATTAGTATCAACAAAACATTTACTGGCATGAGTCAGAGGCCGTTTAATGAAACGAACACTTCTCTGTCCTTAACTCAGAGCATCGGAAGACGCCTCTCTCTCTCTCTCTCTCTCTCTGATCAAATTACTGGATAATGTCTCTCTTTGGATACTTGGAATTTGCGTTGTAATCTAACCAGAAACTTCGTTTTGTTATTATTACTGGAAACAAGGAATGATTTTTTCATTATTTGCGCTTTTGGACTGTTATATGTAAACTTTGCGCACCGCAAGCTAGTATGTATTCATTCGCTCGGAAACTAGTTCCGCATATGAGGCGTCACTAAAAAACATCGAAAAATACAACATAAAAAGTGTCGAAAATCATCATAACCTCAAAATTTTTGTTGTAATCTAACCAGAAACTTATTTTTATTAATATACTGTGCTAAACTATAAAGGATTTTTATCATAGTATGCGTTTTTTAAAAGCGTCGTTACCTCGGAGCGTCGGAAGCGTCAGCGTCGTAACCTCGGAACAAGCGTTGTAACCCAGGACGGATTTTTCCATTGAATATTTAAGAAAAAGCGTCGTAACCTCGGAACGTTGTAAGCCGGAACTGTCGTAACCCGGGGACCGCCTGTATATATACAGTGGACCCCCCAATATCCGCGTTCTCCGGATTTGCGGACTCACACATTCGCGGATTTCTCTCTGGAACATTTCCCGGCATTTTTCAGCTCCCCAAACAAATTGCTGGGAATTTTAGCTCCCCAAACAAATTGCTGGGAATTTTAGCTCCCCAAACAAATTGCTGGGAATTTTAGCTCCCCAAACAAATTGCTGGGAATTTTAGCTCCCCAAACAAATTGCTGGGTCAAGAATTATGTACAGTAAGTCCTCGGGTTACGCTGGTCTCGACTTACGATGTTTCGTGGTTACGAACGCGCCCCCATAAAAATATAAAAAATAATATTTTGCGTCGTTCCGTCTTACGCGGTTTAGCGTCGTAAGCAACGTAAACAAACGCGAACTAGTTCCGGGCGCACGGCGGAAGAATACGCTTTGTGGGGGAGAGGACGGCGTCGCTTCGCTACGCTCATTCCTCGCCCATACGCCATTTTGGTTGTTTACACTGCCTCTCTCTCCCTCGTGTTGTATCGTTTTTGTAACTTTTTGCTCTTTGTTATGGCTCCCAAGCGCAAGGCGGACTCTTCTGATGGTAGTGCATCGAAGAAAAGAAGGCCATCACCATGGAAATTAAAGTGGACATTATAAAGCGATCTGAGAAGGGAGAAACGCCAACAAACATTGGCCGCTCGCTTGGCCTTAGCCGTTCGACCGTTGCTACCATGATCAAAGATAAGAGCGCATCGTTGAACATGTGAAAGGATCTGCTCCTATGAAAGCGACAGTGATAACTAAGCAGCGGAGCGTAGTGGTACTAATAATTGAAATGGAAAGGTTATTGGTGCTTTGGTTGGAAGACCAAAATCAACGGCGTATCCCAGTCAGCCTTATGGTGATTCAGGAGAAGGCGAAAAGATTGTTTGAAGCGTTGAAAAAAAAAAAGGAAAAAAAAAGGGGGAGGGAAGTGAAAGTGAAGAGTTTGTGGCTAGTAGGGTTGGTTTATGCGATTTAAGGCTCGGGCCAATTACCATAACCTTAAATTGCAAGGTGAAGCTGCTAGTGGGGATGAGAAAGCAGCGAGTGAATTTCCTAAAGCGTTGTCTGAGATAATTAAGGAGGGGGGTTATTCTGCTCAGCAAAGTGTTTAACGTAGACGAGACAGGTTTGTTTTGGAAACGTATGCCTAACCGCACTTACATCGCCAAGGAGGAGAAGTCAGCACCCGGTCATAAAGCCAGCAAGGAGAGGCTAACTTTACTTCTTGGGGGTAATGCTGCTGGCGACTTCAAACTGAAGCCCTTGTTGGTGTATCAGGCTGAAAATCCAAGGGCACTCAAGGGCATTTGGAAGGGTCAACTACCAGTAATTTGGAAGTCCAACAAGAAGGCATGGGTGACACTTGCAGTGTTTGAGGACTGGTTCGTAAACCATTTTGTTCCAAGTGTGGAGCGGTATTGCGCCTCCAAGGGTATCCCCTTTAAGGTGTTGCTAGTGCTGGACAATGCCCTGGGACACCTGCCCAGCTGGGAGACTTCAACCCATAATGTCAAGGTGGTTACCTTCCACCTAATACCACGGCCCTTTTACAGCCTATGGACCAAGGAGTGATTGCTTCGTTCAAGGCCTACTACCTACGAAGGACAATTGCTATGGCTTTACAGGCAACTGAAACCGGAAGAAGGACTTGACTCTGAAGGACTTTTGGAAATCCTACAACATCCTTGATGCTGTAAAGAACATTGCTAATTCCTGGGAGTAGGTTTTAAGCAAACAAACATGAATGGTGTCTGGAAGAAAATTTGTCCTCAATTTGTGAATGATTTCCATGGGTTTGAGGACACAGTTCAGCTAGTTGTCAAGAACGTTGTTGCCCTGAGTAAGGAAATCAATTTGGAGATGGAGGTTGATGATGTTACAGAGCTGCTGGAGTCTCATGGCGAGGAGTTATCTGCTGAGGACCTGATACAACTGGAGAAGCAGATGATAGAGGAAGAAGAAGCAGCACCCACCCCAGAGCCTAAGGCTTCACAAGGCAGGACTTGATAAGAGGTTTTGCAGAGTTGCAGCAAGCGTTGTCAACTTTTGAGGCTCAGGATCCAACTTGGACAGGTTCACTAGGGTTTCCAGAGGCGTCATGGATTTGATGCAGTGTTACAAGGAGATCTTGGATGAAAAGAGGTCGCTCTCTGTTCAGACTAACCTGGAGCAGTATTTTAAGAAGGTAGAGAGGCCTGCAGGAGATCCTGTACCCTCTACCTCAGCTGCCTCTGCTAATCCAGACTCGCCTGCCCCACAATCTCCAGCACCTTCTGAATGTTCTGCTAACCCAGACTCACCTGCCCCAGTATCTCCTGCACCTTCTGTAGGGTTCTGCCTCACCTAAAGACTCACCTGCCCCAAACATCTCCCAGTAGTATGTTCTGCCTCACTCAAGAATCACCTGCCTCAGCATCTCCAGTACTAGTATGTTCTGCCTCACCTCAAGAATCATCTGCCTCAGCATCTCCAGCAACTTCTGGAGGTTCTTTTTCTCTTCACTAACCTCCCCCAGTCTCTCCAGCACCGCAGCTTCCTCTCCAGTGTGCAAGCCAATCAAACTAATAAAGGTAAGGAATTGTTCTCTCGTTGTTATTGATAGGTATTTACATTAAATCATGTGGTATTTTTCAATGTTCCGACTTACGCTGAAAATCGTGTTACGACGCATCGTAAGAACGGATCAACGTCGTAACTCGAGGACCCCCTGTATAATGCACTCCAAAGGTCTTTTTTTTTTTTACCATTTTTCTTTCTAAAAAAAAAATAAATAAAAATAAATAAAAAAAAGTATTTTTCAGGCCTTTAATCACATTTTAGGAAAAAAATAATACCAGATATGGCAAATATAGGTCCTGCTCTTATAGCAAGAGGTATATGAAGTCAATTGTAGCATTTTCATTTTCTGGTGTCGACCTGTGTCGCCCTATGAAAAATCCCTGTTATTCATTTTTCCCAGTATAAATAGCTCTATTATATACCAGAGAAAAAAGCTAACATAGTTATGCTGAGGTTACTACCCCCAGCGCGATCACCCAAAGGGTGTCGGTATAGTATAGGGGCGATGTGTTACCACAAACCACAGGGCTTCTGCCATTTAGAAGATTCCCTTCAAAATCCCTCTCCTTTGGTGGGAGCCGTCACAACGGAATCCCACTACTTGTCCCCGCTCGCCACTACTACTACTACCGAAGCGCCATCTTGCATTCCTGTTAAAAGAGCCGTGCACTTCAAAACAGAAATTTTTGCTGCCTTTTTTCGATTATATTCGCAATTAAATAACCATTATGAGTGCCCAATCTTCTGCTGCTTCGAAGTTGAGTACCCCAATTTGGTTTTTTAACATATTTAAGTTATATTAATTATGCTATCAGTCCAGGCTCCTCGAAATATGAATTGGGGACGCCGACGACTGGGCAGCCATTTTGTGCGTCGGCATAGCAACAACAAATTACGCACGGCATATGTAAAATTATATATATAGGCTTAGCTTTGCTTATAAGATGATCAAAAGGTGTTATTTCTGTTAAAACAGATACTACTTACATTTCATAATAATATGGCTTAGGTATTGATACAACAATGTCTCGGTGCTGGGGAGCATTCTCGAATCTAGGCTAGTCTTATTGAGGTAACCATATTTGATCCTTAACGGATACATGGTTCATTATCTCTAGTTAGCTTAAATTATTAAGCCTAGTAACCTTAAATCTATTTTTTCTCGTTATTGTAAGTTAGGTCTATAAATGACTTTACTAATACAATTTACGAATGGGAATTTAAGTGATAATGTCGGTTACGTAGATTAGTACTAGATATTAAGAGATAATTTCTATGCATTTTGTGATATATTGTTGTATTTAGATCAATAAATACCCAAAGTAATAGTATTGTGTGCATAGCCTACCTGGATAACCTCCTGACCGGATTGGACCACTTTCGATCGCGACGAGCCACGGCCAGTCAGCGAAAGTTCTAGGCTATGTAGCCTAAACGTGGACCTACTTTAGATCAGGGGTAGAGCCAAACAACATAAACTATTGCTTGCAAACCTCTAAATCTCAGGGATTGAATAAAAGATATTATTTCGATAATATCTCTACTATGTGATCTCTGGAGCCTCGGTGAACAGAGACTACTTCTAATTACTGTGATTGGAGGCAGGGTAGAATATGATAGTACTCGAAGTTCGGCATTACCGGAATTCAGACTGAACAATTCCTAACTTTGGCAATTACAGTGGTACGCCACGTCTTTTCTCCGACATCGGCGAAGTTCAGTGTTTCGGCATAAACATGCCTCTGAAAGGAATTTTCAGTCTATACTATTATACTTGAAAACTTATTAGCCTTATTACATAGGTCAGACCGAATTACTTCGGCAACGAAGTACTTCGCCGACAACTTAATGAAATGTAGTATATGTATAAGCTTTATTACTTAGTAGTAAGCTACTTAGTAATAAGTCGATAATGGAATACTTCGGCAACGAAGTATTTCCCCGACAACCTAGATAAGCATATATTAAATATAAGCTTTATTAGACTAAGCCAATCAATAATAAGTCGATACCGGAATACTTCGGCAACGAAGGTATTTCTCCGACAATCTAAATAAGAATACATTTTCTGGAAAAATTAAGGCATGTATGACAACGGAATATTTCGGAAACGAAATATTTCGCCGACAAACCCCATAAAAACTTACGAGTTTTACGACCTAGTTATTTATAAATATTACTCAGTCGACCAGGGAATAGTTCGGCGACGAAATATTCCTTCGACAAATATAATCAGTAATAAACTTACTAGTTTATAACAAATTATAAATAACTGATATCATTATTATGATTATGATGAAGTTTTCAGCAATGAAATACGTCGCCAATAGTAATAACATGCATAATTTTTCTAGGAAATGCCTGTCTGCATCCCTAAGAAGAAATATATAGGCTACGAAATATTTCGTCAATAATTTAGCAACGAACCACCATAAGGAGAAAACTCATTGAAGTTTTTCATATTACAGGGGGTCCGTTGCCAGGCTGAGGGATGCAATGCGTCATTGGGAAATCCTTACGGCCACGTAGTCTGCCGTTCACATGCGAACTGCGCAATTCCTATGGACAACTACGTGGTCTGGCACCCAGACGCTTGTACCGTCTGTTACGAGCTTGTGTCAATTTTGACTGACGAACAGGCGGACAAGGCGATCCTGCACGACGCAAGGGTGTCCCTTCGTAAATGAGTCGCGGTTTCGGCAAAAATGTGCCGAAAGGTCAGCCCTATATCCTGGATGCTGGCCTATGTACTATGATATTTTCGGGCACCACAATGACAACAGCAGTGCCCCTTTTCTTCTACTCCATCCTTCAAGGGTTTTACGAAACCCATTAAAGAACAAGGAATACCGTCAGTTATTCCTAAAGTCAAGAAGACTTTAAAAAAGAAGAGCAAGTCTGTTCCGCCAGCGGCGAATGAGTCGTCTTCGGTGTCACAACCGTCGACATCATCTGTCATTCAAGCCTGCTGCCACAAATCCTTCCCCTACCGAAGGTACAGGGTCAGTCCCAAGGGCGGCGGAACAGTTCTTTGACCCTGAATCCTTCACTGACCAGCTGTTAGCTAGGATTAGTTGAATAGTAGATCAGAGGATAGATGCACGCCTCGGATCAATACCGGACATCTCAAACCAGTCTCTATCGTCATTGACGGAGAGAATCAAGCCCATTGAGGAGATGCTCTCAGGGCTCTTTAGATCCGGAACACCAGCTCTATCAATGACGGTTCCGGATACTTCAAAGCTTCCCCCCTTCGATAAGGAAAACCCTTGGAGGTTGGCCTTAAATGCTCACTTCGTAGAAGGAAGATTGACTATAGGAGGGTGTGGAACAAGACCAATAGAGGACTACGAGCTATTCCCAGCCGGTATGAAGTTTCCGTTCCCGGGCTTTGTCAGACTAACACAACATGCGCTATTCAGAATAGACAAAGTACCAAAGGAGACGGTGATCTTCCCCAGAGAACAGGCCCAAGCTGCCTGGGTCCATTCTCTAACAGAACTAAATTGTGTTAATACAAAATTGACACCGCATAAGGGGAAGTATACGATGTTCGTTACCCCGGATAGCCTTCCGTCACCATGTACAACTAAGGTGGCGGAGTTGACATTGCAAGCCATCTACGAGGACAAACCAATTCCGGCACTGAGGGAAGCAGAGCCTACATCTTTGTTTTTCCCCACAGGAATGGACATTTGGATAAACGCTCCGGCAACGTTTACTGCTGGCAAATTGGAGCCGGATTGCGTTTCAGACTTGTTCTCCGAACAGTTGCCCAAACTCCCCGACCATTTGATCAAGGGGGAGTTTGAGGCAAGGACAAGGTTAGCCAGGACTATCAACTCCGTCACCTCGGCGGAGTTGTTAGCCACGACCTATGAGGACGAACCAGTCTTTCGGGTCCTAACAAAAAGTCTTTTACAGACTTTTCAATCAGATCTAAATGACTTCACTGTTGCAAGAAGGGCATGTAGGAAACATGTTTTGGCTGGAGCCACAGTCAAACATGAACCTAACAAGCTTATAAAATCATCCATTTGGGGAGAAAACCTCTTCCCCAAAGAGGAGATAAATTCCATATTGCACGAAGCAGCTAGAGTTAATCAAAGTCTGAGAGTGAGGTGGTCCTCCTGTAAAGCGCCAATTTGATGTGTCCCCTCATCAACAAGCACCTAAAAAGAAGGCGAGAAGGTATAACCTTACCAAGAACGGCCCGTCCCTCATGGATATATGCAGGCAGTGCCGTCCACCTCAAAGGTAACACCACCACAACAGTATGTATTGGTTCAGCCAACCTCGGAACCTCAACCTTCGACTTCATCGCAAGTTGTGGCTTCCCCAGCATATAATCCTGCATATGAGACGAGAGGTGCCTTTCGCCCATATAACAGACATGCTGGGAGTAGTCGAGCCAGAGGAGGCTCCAGACTGCGAGGCGGAGTCAGGGGTAGAGGATTCTAAGGAGGTAAAGGAACTAGACCAGCTTCCAACCAGTGAAATCTCCCAGGTAGGGGGGAGACTATACTTGTTCAAGGGCCGATGGACCTTCAGTCCATGGGCCCATAGTAGTATAATATCAAAAGGTCTAGGCTGGAAGTGGGAGAAGGCCCTCCCCCTCCAGTCAACTTCTTCCAAAAAACCAACAGAGGACCTCTTAGAATATACAAAGGATCTTCTTCAGAAACGTGCCATAAAGAGGGTGAAGAGCATAAGATTCCAAGCACGATTGTTCAGTGTCACAAAGAAGGACTGAACAAAAGACGGGTAATCCTGGACTTGTCTCGGCTGAATTCCTACATTCACTGCGACAAGTTCCATATGCTGACAATCTCACAGGTACGGACCTTACTTCCCCGTGGGGCCGTCACCACCTCTATATATAGATCTTACAGACGCTTACTATCACGTTCCAATAACCAGAAACTTCTCTCCATACCTAGGATTCAAGCTAGGCAAGAAAGCCTGCTCATTCAAGGTAATACCCTTCGGACTCAATATAGCACGCAAGGTATTCACGAAATTAGGGGAGACGGAGACCGTAGTTCAGGAATTGAGGAAGAAAGGAATACTTTTAGTAGCCTACCTGGACGATTGGTTAATTTGGACAAACAACGAAGCAGAATGTCGAAGGTAAACATCCAAAGTACTGAAATTTCTAAAGTTTCTAGGCTTCCAGGTGAATATGGCAAAACAGGCTATCTCTACCGTCTAAAAAGGTCAAAGAGATAGTAAAAGCTACAAAACGCTTTGTTGGAAAACGACGAACAGGAGAGAATCCTAGGCTCCCTTCAATTTGCATCAGTGACAGATGTTCTACTAAAAACCAGATTAAAAGATATCAATCAGGTTTGGAGATCAAGAGCAAATCTCAAAATCAGAGACAAAGTTTCAAGAATTCCAGATATTCTGAAAAAGAGACTTATTCCATGGATGAAACAACGGAACCTATCCAAATCAGTTCCGCTACAATTTCCTCCCCCATCTCTGATCATCCACACAGATGCATCCCTGAGCGGCTGGGGGGGATATTCACCCCTCAAGAAAGTTCATGGGACATGGTCACAAACATTCAGTCAATTCCACATAAATGTATTGGAAGCGATGGCAGTGTTCCTGACATTGAGAAAATTACAACCGTCCAAGAAGATCCACATCCAAATCGTATCGGACAGCTCTACAGTCGTCCATTGCATAAACAGAAGAGGGTCCAAATCAAACAAAGTAAATCATGTAATGATAGCAATATTTCTATTAGCGGAAATGAACCACCTGTCAGCAACTCATCTGGCAGGAGTAAGGAATGTAATAGCAGACTCTTTGTCCAGAATGACCCCATTGGAATCGGAATGGTCACTGGACAACAATTCATTCAAATGGATTATGAATCAGATTCCGGACCTCCAAGTAGACCTCTTTGCCTCGGAGTCCAACCACAAACTAGCCTGCTATGTAGCTCTCAATATAGACAACAATGCCTTCACGATCGATGCAATGTCTCTAGATTGGAACAAATGGGAAAGAATTTATCTCTTTCCACCAGTGAACCTCCTCTTGAAGGTGCTTCACAAGCTACGATTATTCAGAGGCCAGTTGGCACTAGTGGCACCCAATTGTCCGAAGAGCAATTGGTATCCACTTATCATGGATATGAAACTCAAACCTCAGAAGTTTCCATCCCCGAAATTAACACAAACAGTACAAACGCAAACTGTGTCAGCTTCCTCAAGAATTCTGAATGCCCTAACTTTATGGACTTCATGAAGTTTGCGGCACAAAAGGAAGCGAAAATATATCCGTTAAACATTCTATTTGTAGAATCGGATAAGAGAGATTCTACAATTAGACAGCATGACTCCGCAGTTAAGAAACTAGCTATGTTTTTTAAATGATATGAATGTAAAAGAGATGGATTACCATTTCTTTCTTTAGATCATTACATGAGAAAGGCCTAGCTGCCAGTACTATTACCACAATTAAATCTGCACTAAGAAAGATTTTTCAAATAGGTTTCAGCATTAATTTAACAGACACATACTTCTCATCTATCCCAAAAGCATGTGCACGTTTGAGACCGGTCAACCGTCCTTAATCAATATCATGGTTCCTGAACGATGCTCTTAAACTGGCATCACATTTAGACAATGATATTTGTTCTTATTCAGCACTATTAAGAAAAACATTGTTTTTTTGTAGCGCTAGCCTTGGGCGCTAGAATATCTGAATTATCAGCACTTTCTAGAAATCCAGGGCATGTGGAATTCCTTCAATCTGGGAAAGTTTTACTTTCACCAGATAGACAATTTTTAACAAAAAATGAGGATCCACAAAATAGGTGGACTCCTTGGGAAATTATTTCTCTTCCAGAAGATGAATCATTATGTCCGGTTCATACACTTAAAACCTTTATGACCAGAACATCTCAAATAACAACGGGCTCTCTTTTTATTAGAGAAAAAGGGGGCACGATAACTTTAAGAGGAATTAGGCAACAGATTCTTTATTTTATTAAACAAGCCAACCCAGATTCAGTTCCACATGTCCATGATATCCGGGCAGTTGCCACATCAACTAATTATTTTCAAAATATGAAGTTTGAAGATCTAAAAAAGTACACAGGTTGGAAGTCCCCAACAGTGTTAAGCACCACTATCTCAAAAAATTTAGACCCTAAAATTTTTAGCAGTGGCAGCTGGTACTGTGGTGGTTCCTGAAGAACAAACTAACGGTTCTCCTTAGAAACCTTTGAATAGACTATTCCTTTAACTATCTCCCTCTGCATGACCCTTCTACCTGCATGACCCTTCTACCTGCATGACTCGCTCACACTCCCCACCATACCTTGTTTTCCGGACCGGGCGAAACGTTTGTTGTCGATCCCGTTACCGAATTAGTATATAAGATTGCACAATATGTATATAATATTGCTATTAACCCTCTTACGCCGAAGCCCTAAAAATCAAAACCTCTCCTGTATGCCGGCGCCGGTTTGGAGTGAGCGCGGAATCGGAAAAAATAATTTTTTCAAAAAATCACAGCGCGCTTAGTTTTAAAGATTAAGAGTTCATTTTTGGCTCATTTTTTTGCCGCGAATCGGCGCGCGGAGTGAAGGTAAATATATTTTTCAAAAATTCACCATAATTCACAATATTGTTCTAGAGACTTCAAATTTGTTTCAAAATGAAGAAAAATGACGGAATATTACTAGGCCGTAAGAGTTTTTAGCTTACAATTGCGTTTTTCAACTATTTCGGTAGAGTCAAATTTGACCGAACATGATTTTTTTTCTATTTATCGTGATTTATATGCAAATATTTCGAAAAAAGAGAAAAGCTACAACCTTCAATCATTTTTAGTTGTATTCTACATGAAATTGCGCACATTTTCATATACAAAACTTTATGTAACAGCTAATTTTAAATGGTGCAAACATTTCGACAATCGCACAAAAAAATTCTGATTTTTTCGGAAGAGTTACCGCGCGGACGTAAGGAAAATTTTTTTTTTTTTTTTTTCTCATAAATTCACCATAAATCGAAATATTGTGCTAGAGACTTCCAAGTCATTGCAAAATGAAGGTAAATGATTGAATATTACTAGAATATAAGAGTTTTAGCTTACAATTGCGTTTTTCGACCATTTCGGTAGAGTCAAAGTTGACCGAAAGTTGAAATTTTTGCACTTAACGTTATTTATATGAAAATAATTCGAAACTGATAAAAGCTACAACCATGGGTTGTTTTTAGTTGTATTGTGCATGAAATTGCGCACATTTCCATATATAAAACTTCATGTAACGGCAAATTTAAAAGGGTGCAAACATTAGGACAATCGCACGAAAAAATTTATCGGAAGAGTTATCACACGAACGTAAGGAAAAAGTTTTTTCATAAATTCACCATAAATCGAAATATTGTGCTAGAGACGTCCAATTTGTTGCAAAATGAAGGCAAATGATTGAATATTACTATAATATAAGAATTTTAGCTTACAATTGCGTTTCTCGACCATTTCGGTAGAGCCAAAGTTGACCAAAGGTTGAAATTTTTGCACTTATCGTTATTTATATGAAAATATTTCAAAAGTGATAAAAGCTACAATTATGAGTATTTATTTGTTGTATTTTACACGAAATTGCGCACATTTTCATATATAATACTTCATGTAAAGGATAATTTAAGATGGTGCAAAAATTATGTCAAAGTGACGAAATAATTTTTGAGATGTGTCACTGATACTTTTTAGTGCGATAAGAAAGAAATTCGCGCTTGCGCGCCTGCGTAGCGATTGTAAACAAAACAACGCCTTGATCCGTGAACTCCCAGCATCCCCCAAGGCGCGTGATTCAAAAGTTTTTGGCTGGTAGGCCTATAAGTATTTTTCCGCGAATTTTTAAAAAAACTTTTTTGAGCCGACGTATGATACGTCCAATCGGCATACGGGAGACATTTTGACTCTACGTTTAATACGTCCAATCGGCGTAAGAGGGTTAAGTATTAGTGTATTGCTTTAATTGGTCTATATGACACATAATTAAGACCAATACCTTCATATTATGTACAATTTTAAGTATTGTATAAGTATTACTATTATGGTTAAGAATATATTAAGAAATCATTTCTTACAGATAGTAAGTTAAGATTAAATAGTAAAACTATTTATAATTCTTTACTCTGAATATCATTAACCTGGTTTTACATATAATTTTACACTAAAAACTTGTATAGCATTCTCTGGTATGTTTTCATAGGGCGACACAGGTCGACACCAGAAAAGGGATTTTGACGTAGGAAAAATCTATTTCTGGGGGAAGACCTGTGTCGCCCTATGAACCCTAGCCCTATTAACATTTCTTCCCACCCTGACTAATCCAAGTTTATAGATCTAATCAGGAATGCAAGATGGCGCTTCGGTGGTAGTAGTAGTAGTGGCGAGCGGGGACAAGTAGTGGGATTCCGTTGTGACGGGTCCCACCAAAGGAGAGGGATTTTGAAGGGTTCTAAATGGCAGAAGCCCTGTGGTTTGTGGTAACACATCGCCCCTATACTATACCGACACCCTTTGGGTGATCGCGCTGGGGGTAGTAACCTCAGCATAACTATGTTAGCTTTTTTCTCTAGTATATAATAGAGCTATTTATACTGGGAAAAATGAATAACAGGGATTTTTCATAGGGCGACACAGGTCTTCCCCCAGAAATAGATTTTTCCTACGTCAAAATCCCTTTTTTATGAAGTTTTACGCACCGAGGGGAAAATGCCAAATGCATATTGATGCAATCTAAGGGTTAAAGGTGTTCAATCAATGCCCTACACCCAGTGGGGTACTTGAATGAGGGTTAAACAAATCTGAAGAAACGTGTTCTATAATACAGTCTGAGAATGAATAGGCATAGAAGAGTGCCATATTCCTGTTGTTGTTGTTGACAATGTTTTGAAAAGGCAGTATAATTGGTGATTCAAATTTAATGATGATAACTGTTCAAGTGTACTTGGTTAAAGTGAATTGTGGTGTGTGGTTGGATAAAATATGAAAAGGATATCATCATCAGCCTAGAGATGCTAGGGTGCTTATTTTTTTTCAATAAATTAGTTGCAGTTTTTTTTTTTTTTTGCATGCCCTCCTCTCACTCCTCAGAATCAGCCTCTGTAGTCACTTAGAATTTTAATTTTAAATACTTTATTTAAAAAAAACTTAGCCCGTGTTGCAATTGCTGACTGAGTCCCCTTGTTCAGAAAATAACCCAATGGGTGGTGACCAGTGTAGAAACTTGTTGCCTGGGTATCCAGTACAGTACTGTATGTAGTTAGACGGCCGCTAACCATAACAATAGTGCTTGGATAGCGAGACATGCCTTTACCAGTACAGATAAGTTTGCTTTTCAGTCAGGTTTGGAGGAGTTATGCAGAGCTTGGTACTGCATGCAATACCTTCTAGGTGAATGGTCAAGTAACATCCTCATACATGTACGGCAGCAGACACAGAATCCCTCTTTATTCTTCTTCTTGAAGCGTCAGCCTTGAAGGAGAACAGTTAATTAGGAAGAAGTGATGGTTTTTTGTTGACAATTACCACTCATAATTATGTAGTGGTAATCTGCTCAGCTCACTTGACTTGGTTCAGTCAGCCAGCTCGTGCTCGGCTCTAGCAAACGAACTCTGTACTCTTAATCAGTATGGTCCCACAGGGGTTAATGTTTTCATCATCTGATGCCTCCTCACCTCCCTCTTCGAAGGCTTCCATGGCCTAAGAAGAGGAAGGTAATTTCCACCCCTAAGAAGTCTTGAAGCGAGACTTCTAAGGGCCTGCATCCTTTTCCTGGGGAGGAAGCAGTTGGCTGTCTCTTTGGCTCACCTGCTCTTTCTGGAATGGGAACTGGGACGCTATCCCCAAAATATAGTGTCTCAGGAGCCCAAGGAGTTCAAACCCAGGTTCGTTCTTCTGTCTCTGGTTTCAAGGGCGCTGCTCATGGAACCGGGGCTGTGCCAGGTACTTGTGTACGAGTCTCTCCAAGCGTCCAACCTCCAAGGATGGTTGTACACCCACAGTCAGTGATGGATAGTCCTCTCTCCACCATGACAGTGGCACAGGGTGAGAGAAGGGACCAAGCCTCGTTAGTGGCTCGAACCCACTGTGAAAGCCAGGAATGGCCCATTCTTCAGGTGCCAAGATTGACGTTGCTGTCCCTTGGGACAAGGCATCTGAAGGAGAAAGAAGAAGGTTCTCTGTGTAGTCCTCTTCATGAGGTTTAATGGCGGAGAAGATTTATGCATAGCAAGACATGGCAAGTTCTTGCCAGCTTTTACTGCATTTGACTCTGCTCAACTTTTGCTCATGTTTGTGCAAGTGAAACAGTTGTATGAAATAATGCTTCATTTGACAGTAAAAACACCTCAAGTTCAGAGATGAACAGTCAAAAGTTGTGTTCATTTACCTGGCTACTTCAAGAGGACAAGTTGCATCTCGCCTGTGGTGTGCAGTTCTAGGGGTAAGAAGGATGCGAGTGACTGGCCTCTCCACCTTCCCCTCCTCCTCCTTCAGGTTGAGGATAGGACTCAAACTTACACTTGTTGGTTGGGCAATTGATGCGGTAAGCTTGCACATCCAAGTTTCCTTTCTATTTTTCTTATCATAATCTAGCAAGGGGAGGAAGGAGACTGGCAATAATACAAACCCTTACCAGAACTTTGCATTAATCCTTGCTGGATGGGTTAACATATCAATATGCAGCTCCTTAGGCCAGGTAAACTTTGTGGTTGGCAAATTTACGGAAAAAAGCACATCAATGGAAAGAGGAAAATATGGAAATGTACATGCTGAAAGAAAAAAATTTCTAACAAATTCTGCCTACCTTCCACGAGAAGTTGAAAATTACTATTTACAACCCTTTGTGGGACCTCTATTACAAGACAATTGTAAATCTTACCAACATATACATGTTTTTTCTAATAAATAAATTTATTGTATTTTGTAAAATTACAATTACTGCTCACACAATATCAAAACATAAGAAATAAAATCAGTAACAAATTCTTAGCATATTAATTGAAAAATATTTAAGTAAATTTACTGAGAAAGATGATTCTGTAACTTTTTTCTACTTTCACGTTTTTCCTAATATTTCTTTGTAATTTTCTTTGTAAAATTACATTTATAACCGACATACAGTAGACCCTCGTTAACTCGGACCCTGATAACTCGTATATCGGATACCTCTGTCTATATCCGAGAATGCAGATGTTTCCCCGTAAAGGCGTTTTCTTTGACGCCGATATTACATCCATTTTCTATGCCGATCGTCTCTGGCGCGCTTTTTTTCATTACATCGTCAGTCGTTGTGATACGAGGTACACTTTATAATACGTATGTTTAAAAAGTGTTTGTGAAGAGTACGGTGTGAAGAAACAGACTGTGTCAGACATTCGAAAAGCTAAAGATAAACTCCTTGCCTTTTTGTTAAAATACAATATAACTGAAAGCCGTGAAAGTTCAGCTCTTGAAAGTAGAAAAAGGATGTGAGTTTCTAAGGATGAAAATGTGGAAGAAGCAGTAACAAAATGTTTTGTGCAGCAATGATCGTGCGGTGTAAACGTTCGTGGAATTGCCATTCAAGATGCTGCTCAAAAGTTGGCTAGACAGACACATGGGAATTAATGATTTTAGTGCTAGTGATGGGTGGTTATGGCGGTTCAGAAATAGGCATGGACTTTGCAATAAAGTGTTGCATGGGGAAGCAGGCAGTGCGCCAGTCGAGGAAGTTGAGCCATTTAGGCAGAAGCTGAACAAACTGATTAAAGATGAGGGGCTTTTAACCTCCCAAATTTACAATGCCGATGAAAGTGGTCTTTTTTGGCGTTGTATCCCAAAAAATATGCAGGCTTATTTTAGGAGATGAGATTATTCATGAAAAAGATATTATGGAAGAGAAAATTAGATGAAAAAGATATTCATGGGGAGAAAATTAGAGATGAAAAAGATATTCATGAGGAGAAAATTAGCAAAGAAAGATTTTCATTTTTGTGTTGCGCTAACGCCGATGGCCTACATCGTTTACCTCTTCTTGTGGTGGGTAAGTCTAAACTCCCGCGCGTTTTGAAAGACTGTATGAACCATCTTCCCGTTGTTTATTACAACTCAGTAAAGGCTTGGTTCAACATGGACATTTTCAAAGACTGGTTTTTTAAACATTTCATACCAGCAGTGCGGAAATTCCTAGAAGTGTTGAAGATTTCTCCTAAAGATGTGAAGGCTTTGTTAATTTTAGATAATGCCCCTGCCCACCCAAGTGAATCAAGCCTTGTTAGTCATGATGGGAAAATTAGTTCTGTTTTTGCCACTCAATGTCACCTCCTTGATTCAGCCAATGGATCAAGGTGTAATTTATTCATGTAAGAGACTGTACCAGCGTAAATATCTTGATGAAATGTTGTGTGTCATTCAAGATGAGAATGAGACTGATGATAGAAGAGGCGAGTAAACGAAAGCAAACATCAAGAACTATAACATAAAAGGGGCCATATTCAATATATTCAATATCGCAAATGCTTGGAAAGAGGTGAAAACAACAACATTGTCCAACGCATGGAAAAAACTTTTTGTACAATAATGATGTTGAGCATAACTTTGAAGGTTTTGAGCCAACTGATTTTCATCGTCTATTTACAAGAGAAGGGGAACAAGTTTCTGTGGATGATGTAAGAGAGTAGCTAGAAGAAACAGACAGTGATCCAGTGATAGAGGTCTAGACCTAGGGGCATGACAGGATCGATCAGTCGCCACCTCCACTGCACTTTCACAAGCACTATCACTAATTTCACCTTCACTCTTACCTTGTTTAAAGGCTGCAAGTTGATCCTTGAGGACTTGCATCTCAGCCGCCATCTTGACAAACTGAGGGTTATCCAAAGCAGCTACAGGTTCTGTTACAGGAGAAGGAGCTACTACCTCAGGAACAGGTTCAACTACTACAGGGGTTGAGGGAACAGAAAGGTCTACGCTAACATCACTTCCAGACCTAGATTTAGATTTAGAAGCCCTCCTGACTTTATCTAACTCCAATCTACGCACGTAGCGTTTCATATCTAACCATTGTTTTTCATCCAAAACCTCGCATTCTTTACATCTTTTATCCAATGCACATTCAAAACCCCTACACCCCAAACAAACAGTGTGAGGATCCACCGAAGCCTTCGGCAATCTCACTTTACACTCCTCATTCACACACACTCGAAACTGTTTCCGAGACATTGCAAATCAAAGAACAATCAAAAGAATAATCATAAACACAAGCCAAAAAGCGATTGCCATCCACAGAATACGTCACCAATTCCTAGAAATACAGTGACACAAGGAAGCGAGCGAAAAACCCGACGGAGGACTAGCAACGATGTTGACAGTCCAACCGGCAGAGATGATCTGAGGAACAGAAAATGGGAATGGTTCCAAGTACCACCCTGTAAGGGTTGTAAACCACCTAACCAAACACCTACCACTCGGCGGTTGCCGCGAGTTTTGAAAAATCTGCCGGACCGATGGAGACTATAGCTATATATATAGGCGGTCCCCGGGTTACGACGGTTCCGGCTTACGACGTTCCGAGGTTACGACGCTTTTTCTTAAATATTCAATGGAAAAATCCGTCCTGGGTTACGACGCTTGTTCCGAGGTTACGGCGCTGACGCTTCCGACGCTCCGAGTTAACGACGCTTTTAAAAAACGCATACTATGATAAAAATCCTTTATAGTTTAGCACAGTATATTAATAAAAATAAGTTTCTGGTTAGATTACAACAAAAATTTTGAGATTATGATGATTTTCGACACTTTTTATGTTGTATTTTTCTATGTTTTTTAGTGACGCCTCATATGCGGAACTAGTTTCCGAGCGAATGAATACATACTAGTTTACATATAACAGTCCAAAAGCGCAAATAATGAAAAAATCATTGCTTGTTTCCAGTAATAATAACAAAACGAAGTTTCTGGTTAGATTACAACGCAAATTCCAAGTATCCAAAGAGAGACATTATCCAGTAATTTGATCAGAGAGAGAGAGAGAGAGAGAGAGAGAGAGAGAGAGAGAGAGAGAGAGAGAGAGAGAGAGAGAGAGAGAGAGAGAGAGAGAGAGAGAGGCGTCTTCCGACGCTCCGAGTTAAGGACAGAGAAGTGTTCGTTTTGTTAAAACGCCTCTGACGCATGCCAGTAAATGTTTTGTTGATACTAATAATATAAGCCTATTTAAAGATACGTTTACTTTAATTAGTCTATATGATACGTAAATAGTAATCAACTGTTCTTGTAGCCCTCAATATTTGGCAAAATCGAAGTATCCAAAGAGAGACATTATCCAGTACGTAATTTGAATCAGAGAGACAGAGAGACAGAGAGAGATAGAGAGAGAGATGGAGAGAGAGAGAGAGAGAGAGAGAGAGAGAGAGAGAGAGAGAGAGAGAGACGCTTTGGCAACAATGGTCTCGGGGGTTTTTATAGCTTCCTTCTGCTTGATGATCGTGGATATTGTAGAAGGATTTCGACCATACTCGTTTGCCAAATCGACGATACGAACGCCACGTTCATGCTTTGCTATAATTTCATGTTTTGCTTCCATCGAAATCATTTTCTTGGGTTTTTTCTTATCACCTGCTTTGTCTTTAGCTTTGAGACCCATGGTTAATAATAAAATAGACAAAATAACACGAAAAATAGGCGCAAATACAACGAACTAAACAACGACATGTTAACATGCAGCACCAACAAACAAACAGACTGAACGCCATTTATCGGTCGCCTATACAACTAACACTCATCGCAAAATCGTATCTCAAATATTTCGTTGTATATCAAAGCTTGTATTTTCGCAAATTTTCTGTTATATCTCAAAACATTCGTATATTAGGGCAATCGTATGTCAAGTTTCCAATGTAATTTGATCAGAGAGAGAGAGAGAGAGAGAGAGAGAGAGAGAGAGAGACGCTTTGGCAACAATGGTCTCGGGGATTGACGTAACGTTTATTTTCTGAACAGATAGGACAGAGAAGTGTTCGTTTCATTAAACGGCCTCTGACTCATGGCAGGAAATGTTTTGTTGATACTAATATATAAGCCTATTTAAAGATACATTTACTTTAATTAGTCTATATGATAGGTAAATAGTAATCAGCTGTTCTTGTAGCCCTCAAGATTTTGCAAAATCACTCCAGGTTGTACATAAAACTTCAAGAATGTAGTGTCACCAGAGGATTACAATAGTTTTTACCTTCAAGAACCAGCATTCTTTTATGAAAATAACTCCAGGTTGTACATAAAACTACAGGAAACAACATGTAGTGTAACCAAAGGATTACAAGTAAGGTTTTTATAACTTTTTATTAGTTTAAGACATATTTCCAAGCGTCGTTCCGGCTTACGACGATTTTCGGCTTACGACGCGTCTCAAGAACGTAACCCCCGTCGTAACCCGGGGACTGCCTGTATAACTGCCAGGTAAGTTCTATTCATAAAATTTTTGGTTTTTGTTTTATAATAACTTCGATTGAGTATCTTTCTTTGTTTTTTATATAAAAATTTTTCTTTATGTTATAAATAAATTCATAATTCAGTGTTAACAATTGCTTCATTGTCAAACATGCTATGAAATATCTTACTTGTTTACATGCTATGAAGGTAAGATAAATAAAACAAAATAGCCTTGGTAATTTTACTTGTCTCTCGTGATTGTTTACTATGTTAGGCTAGGCCAGTCGGTTAAGTCGGACAATCGGCATACTTGGACACCCTCCCCCCCCCCCCCCCCCCCCCCCCCCTTCCCCCCCCCCCACCCCCCCCCCCCCCCCCCACCCCCCCCCCCCCCCCCCCCCCCCCCCCCCCCCCCCCCCTTAGTCCGAGTTAACGAAGGTCTACTGTACTATCATAAAAGATGACAATAAAAAACAACAGCAACCCCTTGGTATATTTACAAGCAAATTTACAAAATGACATCATGTGAGAGACGCAAAGCATTCCCCCTTCAAATCACAAGCTCTACTGAAGTCCTGAGATGCCCACACTCCTGACCTTGGTCAGTGTAAAAGTTGCCATTAGTGAATTTATGGGCTATAAAATTATTGACACCTCTTTCCTGCCCGATTCTTTCCAAATCGATGGTGCGTAATATTGTTTATCTACAAGATCAATCCATCTACCACCCCAAACCTGTTATTGTTTGTTTGTATGGTGTTTGTACGTTGCATGGAACCAGTGGTTATTCAGCAATGGGACCAACGGCTTTATGTGACTTCCGAACCACGTCAAGAGTGAACTTCTATCAACAGAAATACACATCTTTCACCCCTCAATGAAATGCCTGAGAATCTAACTCACAGCCACCGAGGTGGCAGGCAAAGACCATACCAACCACGCCCTGTTATTACTACTGCCGAGGATCAATCCCGTCCATTAAGGGCTAAAGTCTCTGACTCTAAATATTCTTCCAAGCCCTTATTTTGGATGAGTTATGATTCCTCACTCATTTTGAAAAGGCCCAGTAGTCTGTCTCTTGATCATGCAGCTGCTATACTCTGATCAAGTTGTCAGAGGCAGGGCACTACTATCACTCTTACGACTAGGAGGAATAGCGCAGGTGTGCTGAACTCCAATCACTTCTCGAGGCTCAGTCATATTCCTCCCACGAATCAGTGAGTCTTCCTAATGTAAAGGACCAAGGGTTGTACATCGTGTAGGAACAAATGACAATTTTTTAAAGTAAATTGTAATTTTCCTAACTATACAAACCTGGTGTTCTATAAATTAATGCCCATTTCATGCCACACCTCAATCTGGAACCTGGCCTGAAAGGCAAAGTGGAGTGATTACATCCAGGCAGACAGGCCTACCTGCCTACCAGATGGTAGTTACTGCCTAAACACCTTGTTCAAGAATTTAGCAGCCGTATTCCACCCTATGCTGAAAGTAATTCCTAATGTAAAGGACCTCAGGTTTGTATAGTTACGAAAAATACAATTTACTTTTAAAAATTGTGATATTCAGATGCTTTTGTATTTAGAATAACACTAATGTATGCATACATTTTAGTATTAAAGTATCAAAACAAATCTGACTCTAATATTGTAAATTGCTGTACTTTTATTCTCTAATTACTAGTAAAGGAATAAAACAAATGCTTACAAATATATATATGAAATAGCATTTCATATATTCAGATAAGTATGTATGTATATTTCAAAATAATAATGTTTATGTAAGGAAACCATTGTAAAAATCTCTATATCCATATGTCCTCTCTTTTCTTCCAGGAACTAAAATGTAGGGCATTTTGCACCCTTTCTTTTGATGTATATATGTCGGAATCTGTTCTCTCTATGTAAAATTATTCATGTATTTTCGTCTGTGAAGAAACACATTCACAGTGAGGGCTCTGTCTATTTTTGTTTGTTTGTTCGTGCGTGTGACGGACACTACGCTTCCATCCACACGCTGCCTAATGTACAGCCTCATTTGCCGAATAAAGCAGTTCACTCGCTCTCCTCATATTGCTCAGACCTAACATTTACGTTACCTTCTAATATAAATTTAAATCAACAAGTAGTTTTCACATTAAAATCTCTAATACTATAAAAGAATAAAATAAATATTTCCAAATAACCGATTACTCAAAATAAATCATCAAAAACATTATCAGGAATTCTAAGTAATCTAATTCAATAACTGATTATGTGTCTGCTAATTGACTTAAGTGGCATGTGCTAGGAACGTATGTTCACAATTCCTACGTACGTCGAGGCCATGCAAAGCCCTCTCTGTAACGCATCAAAGTACTGCCAAAGCAAAAAAGCCCAGTAGTTAATACTTGACTGATGGGAACATGTCTGCCTTTGGCCTTATGCAGTCAAACAATAAAACGATTTTCTCCTTACGACACGTTTCAACCTCTACACTTTGACTCTGTAAAGGAAAGTGATGAGTATTGCAGGCACGGCAAACAAAACATAATGTGATGGTCTAATTGCACACAATTGGCCTAAAAAAAGGTCTTAACCCTTAAACGCTGAGCCAGTATTTCTGAAAGTGTCTCCCGTATGCCGGCGGAGTTAACGAGTGAGCGCTGAAGCAGAAAATTTTTTTTTTTCAAAAAATCACAGCACGCTTAATTTTCAAGATTAAGAGTTCATTTTTGGCTCCCTTTAGGTCATTGCCTGAACTTTAGTATGCAACCATCAGAAATTAAAAAAAATATTATCATATATATATTGGAATATATGACAGCGCGACAAAAAATTTCATATATAATTGTATACAAATTATGCTGTGAGCAAAACGGTTAAAGCTACTAAGTTAATTACTTTTTCATTGTATTGTATAGTAAATTGCGATGATTTTGGTATATAACAAATTGTAAAACGATCAAAGCAACACAGAAAAAATATTATCACAATATGATGCATGAATTCGCAACACGAGTACGTAAAGAAAAGCCCTTTTCAAAAATTCCCCATAAATCGAAATATTGTGCTAGAAACTTCCCATTTGTTGCAAAATGAAGGTAATTGATTGAATATTACTAGACTGTAAGTGTTGTAGCTTACAATTGCAGTTTTCGACCATTTCGGTCGAGTTAAAGTTGACCGAAGGTCGAATTTTTTCTATTTATCATTATTTATATGGAAATATTTCAAAACTGATAAAAGCTACAACCATGGGTTGTTTTTAGTTTTATTCTACATGAAATTGCGCACATTTTCATATATAAAACTTTATGTAAAGGCTACTTTAAAATGGTGCAAACATTACCACAATCGGACAAAAAAATTTATGATTTTTTCGGAAGAGTTACCGCGCGGACGTAAGGAAAAAGTTTTTTTCATAATTTCACCATAAATCGAAATATTGTGCTAGAGACTTCCAATTTGTAGCAAAATAAAGGTAAATGATTTAATATCACTAGAATGTAATAGTTTTAGCTTACAATTGCGTTTTTTGACCATCTCGGTCGAGTCAAAGTTGACCGAAGGTTGAAATTTTAGCACTTATCGCTATTTATATAAAAATATTTCAAAACTGATACAAGCTAGAACCATGGGTTGTTTTTAGATGTATTCTACATGAAATTGCACACATTTTCATATATAAAACTTTATGCAACGGCTAATTTAAAATGGTGCAAACTTTACAACAATCGGACAATATAATTTCTGATTTTTTTCGGAAGAGTTACCATGCGGACATAAGGAAAATGTTTTTTTTTCATAAATTCACCATAAATCGAAATATTGTGCTAGAGACTTCTAATTTGTTGCAAAATAAAGGTGAATGATTAAATATTACTAGAATGTTGATTGAATATTACTAGAATGTAAGAGTTTTAGCTTACAATTGCGTTTTTCGACCATTTTGGTCAAGTCAAAGTTGACCGAAGGTTGATATTTTGGCACATCGTTATTTATATGAAAATATTTCAAAACTGATAAAAGCTACAATCATGGGTTTTTTCATGTTGTGTTCTACATAAAATTGCACACATTTTCATGCATAAAACTTTATTTAACGGCTAATATATTATACTGTTCAAACGTTGCGACAATCGGACGAAAACATTTCCGATTTTTTCAGAAGAGTTACCGCGCGGACGTAAGGAAAAGGTTTTTTTCATAAATTCACCATAAATTGAAATATTGTGCTAGAGACTTCCAATTTGTTGTAAAATAAAGGTAAATGATTGAATATTATTAGAATATAAGAGTTTTAGCTTACAATTGCATTTTCTGACCATTTCGGTCGAGTCAAAGTTGACCGAAGATTGAAATTTTGGCACTTATCGTTATTTATATGAAAATATTTCAAAACTGATAAAAGCTACAACCATAAGTTGTTTATTGCTGTATTCTACATGAAATTGCGCACATTTTCACATATAAAACTCTATGTAACGGCTAATATAAAATGGTGCAAAAATTATGTCAGTGACAAAATAATTTCTGAGATGTGTCACTGATGCTTTTTAGTGCGAGAAGAAATTAGCGCTTGCGCGCCTGGGTAACGATTGTAAACAAAACAACAGCTTGATCCGTGAACTCCCAGCATCCCCCAAGGCGCGTGATTCAGAAGTTTTCGCCTAGTAGGCCTATAACTATTTTCCACAAATTTAAAAAAAAAAACTTTTTTCATCTACGTTTCATACGTCAGTTCGGCACCTGACAGACAATTTTCGTCGACGTTTAATACATCCAATCGGCGTTAAAAGGTTAAATTCACACATTACTTGAAAGGTAATTATATTTACCAACGGTTTGTGACTAGCCTATGACCAGTAAACAAAATCCCAAAAGTAAAGTGTATGACCTAATGAAATGATGCAACATTCAATAATTACTTGAAAGGTAATCATTAACGGGCGACTTACACTTACCCTAACCCATGTAGGTAAATAAATACAAAGGTTTTGGGATAAAAGAATGGTATAACATTCGATTAGCCTATGTCCGGTGAACAATCACAATTGCAAAAGAACTGCCCTAATTGAATGAAGTTACATTTAATAACTACTTTCAAGGCAATTATTAACCAGAAACTTGGACATAGCTTAAGCCCAGTAGGCAAATCATAAATGCCAAAGTTTTAGCCTATAGGGATGGTGTGACACTCGAGAATTATTTTAAGGTAACTATTTACCGGTGTCTTGCTAATAGCCTATGGGCAGTAAACAAATATGTTATTGTTATAATACAATTAAGTTTGTTCATACTTACCTGGCAGATATATATATAGCTGTATTCTCCGAAGTCCGACAGAATTTCAAAACTCGCGGCACACGCAGTGGGCGGCCAGGTGGTAGTACCCATTCCCGCCGCTGGGAGGCGGATATCAGGAACATTCCCATTTTCTATTCATATTTTTTTATCAGTGCCTCTGTCTCCTGAGGGGAGGTGGGTGGGCACTTAATTATATATATCTGCCAGGTAAGTATGAACAAACTTAATTGTATTATAACAATAACATTTTGTTCATGAAACTTACTTGGCAGATATATATATAGCTGAATCCCACCTTCGGATGGTGGGAAGAGACAGAATAGGATTTGTAGGAAACTTAAATTAAGTAGATGATATACACCTTGGTTCCTCACCTGTTAGCAAAGTAGACTCTGTGATTACTGTCACTTCAGCCTGCTTGTGCTTAATCAGAGTTGCCAGCCAGGTGGAGACCTGTAGTGCTGGTGCGCTCTGGATGCTCTGTCAACGGGGACGTGACCTCAATGTGACAAGAGCATAGAGCCATACAAATGAGGGCAACGAAGCAACTGACCACCACCTGACCAACTATCCAAGACCCCCTGAACACTAGGCTAAGAGATGGGAGGTCTTCACCAAAACCTCACCACAACCAAAAACCACAACAACTAAAAACTAACCTAAACCTAACTAAGGGATAGGGAGAGAGCTACCTTCAGCCCCCAAGACTGTGTCTGCAGAACGTATGGCCCAAGAGAACAACAGTCCTCGTATATCGTTCTCACATCTCTCAAGTAGTGTGAGGCGAATACTGAATTGCTCCTCCAAAAGGTGGCGTCAAGGATGTCCTTGATCGACATGTTCCTTTGGAAGGCAAGCGAGGTTGCGACAGCTCTGACCTCGTGAGCTTTCACTCGCAAGAGGCTCAAAATCGATCTGTGTGGAAGACGAATGAGCCTCTTTAATGACGTCCCTCAGAAAGAACGCCAATGCGTTCTTGGATAATGGTATATCGGGTCGTTTAACCGAACACCAGAGATTATCTGAGGGACCTCGTACTTCTTTAGTCTTGTGGACATAAAACTTTAGAGCCCTGACAGGGCACAGGACTCTCTCTGGTTCTTGGCCCACAAGGCTTGTCATACCCTTGATTTCAAAGCTCCTTGGCCAAGGGTTCGACGCGTTTTCATTCTTTGCTAAGAAAGTAGGACTCAAAGAGCAGACAGCATTGTCCCCTTTGAAGCCCACTCTCTTACAAATGGCCTGAATTTCGCTAACTCTCTTCGCCGTCGCCAGAGCAGTTAGGAAAAGAGCCTTCTTCGTCAAGTTCCTAAGAGACGCTTCATGTAGAGGTTCGAAAGGACTCGACATTAACAGTCTAAGGACTAAATCCAAGTTCCAAGAAGGAGGCCTCGCCTGAGGTATCTTGGATGTCTCAAATGATCTCAGGAGATCGTGAAGATCCCTGTTATCAGACAGGTCTAGTCCTCTGTGACGGAAGACTGCCGACAGCATACTCTTATATCCCTTGATGGTCGGGACAGCCAGCTTCTGTACATTCCTTAAAAATAGCAGGAAATCGGCTATCTGGCTCACAGAGGTAGTGGAAGAGGAAATTGCCTCCTTTCTACACCATGCCCTGAAGGAAGCCCACTTCGACTGGTAAACAGCTCTTCGAGGACGTTCTCCTAGCATTGGCGATCGCCTTTGCAGCTGCTTTAGAAAAACCTCTCGCTCTGGCCAGCTTTTCGATAGTCTGAACGCAGTCAGACCCAGAGCGGAGAGGTTTTCGGTGATATCTTGGGCGAAGTGGGGCTGTCTGAGTAGATCTCCTCCTCCAGGGCAACGTCCTCGGAAAGTCTATGATGAATGACATTACCTCTGTGAACCATTCCTTCGCGGGCCACATCGGGGCGATCAGGGTCAACTTCCTTACTACTTCCCCCATGATCTTGAATGGCGGGAAGGCATACAAGTCCAGGTTCGTCCAGTCCCAGAGCAGAGCGTCTATCGCGACTGCTCCCGGATCCAGCACAGGGGAGCAATAAAGAGGCAACCTCTTTGTTCTCGACGTCGCAAATAGGTCGACTAACAGACACCCCCACAGTCTCCAGAGCTCTCGAGACAGACGTCCTGGTGCAACGTCCATTCCGTCGGCAGGATCTGATCTTGTCGGCTGAGAAGGTATGCTCTGACGTTCTGGACTCCTGCGATAATCTCGTCAGAATCCTTATCCGTCTCGCATCTGCCCACAGCAGAATCTCCCTCGCTAAATAAAAAAGAGGACGGGAGTGTGTACCTCCCTGCTTCTTTAGGTACGCAAGGGCTGTGGTGTTGTCCGAGTTGACTTGGACTACTTTCTCTGCAACCTTTTGTTGGAAGAACTGTAGCGCCAGAAAAACCGCCGCTAGTTCCTTTACATTGATGTGCCAGGACACCTGTTCCCCCCTCCAGGTGCCTGACACTTCCTCCCCTCCCAGTGTTGCTCCCCATCCCGACACCGAGGCGTCGGAAAACAACACTAGGTCTGGGCTCAGAAGCTTTAGGGACAACCCCTCTCGAAACTTCCGAGGATCTAGCCACCATCTTAGATGGTTCTTCACCGATTTGGTGATGAAAAGGGTCGCATTCAGATCCTCTCTGACTCTCCATTCGTCTGCTAAGAAAAACTGGAGAGGTCTGAGGTGTAGTCTTCCCAGGGAAACAAACTTTTCCAGCGAGGAAATGGTTCCCAGCAGACTCATCCATTCCCTCGCCGAGCAAGCTTCCTTCCCCAGGAAGGCCGAAACTCTCTCTAAGCCTTGCAGCTGTCGTTCCTGGGACGGAAACGCTCGAAAAGCCGCTGAATCCATCTGAATCCCCAGATACACGATGGACTGTGTTGGGGTCAGATGCGACTTTTCGAGGTTGACCAGAAGTCCCAGGGACTTCGCCAAGGCCAAAGTGAAGTGAAGGTCCTTCAGACACCTTTCTTCTGACGATGCTCTGATCAGCCAATCGTCGAGATACAGGGACACTCTTCTTCCTGCAGAATGTAACCATCTCGCTACGTTTTTCATGAGCATGGTAAATACCATCGGAGCCGTGCTTAAACCGAAACAAAGGGCTGGGAATTGCCAAACTTTGTCCCTTAGCATAAACCTCAGAAACTTTCTTGAAAGAGGGTGGATAGGCACGTGAAAGTATGCGTCCTGTAGGTCCAAGGACACCATCCAGTCGCCCGGTCTTAAGGCTCCTAGAACCGACTGAGGTGTTTCCATCTTGAATTTTTTCTTTTCTACGAAAAGATTCAGGCTGCTTACGTCCAAGACTGGACGCCACCCCGACGACTGCTTTGGTACCAGGAAAAGTCTGTTGTAGTATCCTGGTGACCCCAGGTCTAAGACCTGCTCCACCGCTCTTTTCATGATCATTTGATCTAAAAGATCTAAAAGAACCTGATGTTTCTCCCCTTGATACGACGGGGAAAGATCTCTGGGAGTCGTAGAAAGAGGAGGAGGGTCCACAAAGGGGATCTTGTACCCCTGTTCCACTATCTTGAGGGACCACGCATCTGTATCTCTCTCTCTCCACGCACCCGCAAAGAACTTTAGCCTGGCTCCGACAGGCATCTGAAGGACTTTCTTCTCACTTAGAGGATTTAGGTTTGAAGGAACCTCTTCCTCTTGCAAGTCCTCTCCCTCGAGGAGCAGCTCTCGAGGGAGGCGCGCTACGAAAGGGTTTAACCTTCCTAGGAGGTCGTCCAGACGACGACGTGGTAGGGACTGCGGGACGTCTTGAAGACTGGGCCAAGAGATCCTGGGTAGCCTTCTCTTGTAGGCTCACTGCCAGGTCCCTTACCATAGCCTGGGGGAAGAGATGGCTCGAAAGAGGTGCAAAGAGAAGCTCTGCTTTCTGCGATGCAGAAACAGACCTCGCTGTAAAATTGCAGAAAAGCGCTCTCTTCTTGAGGAAAGCAGTGCCGAAATGAGACACTAACTCTTCCGAAACCATCCCTGACGGCCTTGTCCATGCATGACAACACATTGGACAGCTCCCCCAGACTCAAAGAATCAGGACTCCTAGATTGAAGATCCAGGACTCCTAGGCACCAGTCTAGGAAGTTAAAGACTTCCAGAGTCTTTAACAGACCTTTCATGTGATGGTCGATCTCCGTTGGTGTCCATGAAATCTTAGCGGACGATAAAAGGGATCTCTTCTGGGCGTCTACCAGACTAGCAAAGTCCCCTTGGGAAGAAGATGGGATCTTAACTCCTACTTCAGCTTTGGTCTCATACCAAATGCCGCCTTTCCCACTGAGTCTTGAAGGAGGAAGGGCGAAAGTCGACTTGCCCTGATCCTTCCGACGTTCCATCCAATGCCTGCAATTCTTGAATGCTCTCTTAGTGGACAAGGAAGTCTTCATCTCCACCACTTCCGAAAAACCTTGCCCGACTTCGAAGACGAAAACTGAGAGGGAGGAGACTTAGGAGCTGCAGGCTGGAACTTCTCACCAAACAAAGAACGTAAAAGACGAACCAGCACCTTGTAGTCGGAAACCGACGAAACTGACGGCTGTTCTTCCTCCACTGAGTCCGCCGGACTACTAAGCTCTCCTTCCTCCCGAAGAGGCAAAGGAGATTGAACCTCTGGAGAGGGCGTGCGCCCAACGGGTCTAGCCTTCAACAAAGGCTTTCGAGGAAGACTAAAATCAGCCTCTTCAAAGCGACCGACCTTCTGTCGATCTTTAGAGCTCGAACCACGAAGAGCGTCCTGACCGTGCTGCGCGTCAAGAGAGGTTACTCTTAGTCTCTCTCGAGGAGCGTCCTTACGTTTCACGCTCAAGCGTCCAGCTTTCGCTTTCAAAGCGTCCTTCTGAGCGCTCTCGAAAGCCTTCTCCACAGGCAAAGCGTCAAGCAAAAACATCCCGACGATAGTCTTCAAAGCGTCCTTCTGAGCGTCTTCAAAAGCGTCCTCCAAGGCGTCCTGTCGAGCGTCCTCAAAGGCGTCCTGACGTGCGGGCGGAGACAGAGACGAACGAGGAGACGGAGAAGAGACTGCCTCGTCCTCTTGACAGGCAGTCTAGCGTCCTTCCTACGTTTAGGCTCAACTGCTGCTGGGCGAGTCTTCCGAGCCATTAAGGCCGACAATTGGTCTTGAAGCGACGCAAGAATACTCTTCGTAGGTGAAGAACCGAGAGGAGGTGAAGGGCTGCGCCTGCGAGAAGACAAGGGGCGGGGGGACGCCTCCTTCCTTCTCAAAGGTACAGCAACCTGCCTCTCCGAGGCGCGAGAGAAGCGCTTCTCAGCGTCGTCCTCGGACGACGTCCTACCTCTCTTCTGAGGAGGAAACGCGTCATACGACGCAGGCGAAGACCGCAACGAGAGCGGAGAGAGGGGACGTACGTCAAAGTCCTCCCTAGGAAAAGTCCTTTTCAACGGACGCGAGTCACTCCGAGCGCTCCAAACCCCTTGCGCGGGGAGGGCGCCTCGGAGGACGACAAAAACAGTCCTTAAGATGCGAGCCTGAGCACGCTCCTTGGCAGCCTGGGAAGTAGCAACAGGTCCTGCCGAAGGGACGCCAGATCGGTGGGGAGCCCCCGTAACCCTCTTGCGGCTTTCGACATGCCCACTCCCTGAGTTCTGGGAGTCCGACAGAGGTCTAGACCTAGAGGCATTATGGGGCCGATCTGACGCCCCCTCCACAACACTAGGGGCACGATCACACACTTTACTCGAGCCGTTTTCAAGGGCCAACACTTTGGACTCTAGAGTGCGTAATGACTCTAGAATCAGAGAAAGGGCATTACCTTCTCCAGACACAGAACTAGGGCCCTCAGGCAACAACACAGGATTAGTGAAGCAAATTCTACTGGTGTTAGAATAGGAGAAATGTTACTTCCCTTACCTTTCGTAGAACCGCTCTTGGAGGAAGCCCTCCTGATCCTATCGCGCTCCAACTTACGGCGATAGGATTCATACACCTTCCATTCATCCTCAGTCAAACTTTTGCATTCAATGCAACGATCAACCAGCAAACAAACATGCCCCCTACACCCCATACATACTGTGTGGGGGTCTACCGATGATTTCGGTAGCCTCACCTTGCAATCACTTCTCACACACACTCGGAAGCTCACTGAACTTGATCCCGACATCACGTTCATAGAAAAGCCAATCCAAAATCCAAAAACAGTCCACTATCGCGTATGCCAATCCAACAATCCAGAGTCAAAACCAAAAGTCAATCCAGATACTTATAACGAGTCAAAATCCAAAAATCCTGGGCGGAGGTCTGTAAACAGGTGTTTACCGACCGGCGACAGAAAAAATATGAATAGAAAATGGGAATGGTTCCTGATATCCGCCTCCACAGCGGCGGAATGGGTACTACACCTGGCCGCCCACTGCGTGTGCCGCAAGTTTTGAAATTCTGTCGGACTTCGGAGAATACAGCTATATATATATCTGCCAAGTAAGTTTCATGAACAAATTTAAAAACAAAAGTTTGGTTTAAAGGAATGACATAACAACAAGATTACTTATGGCAAAGATTTGCACATAGCCTAAGCCCGGTAAGTAAACAACATATGCAAAGGTATTTGGTCTACTTGAATAGTGATACATTCACGAACTATTTACAAGGCAATTATTATTCCCGGAGACAGCGGGTATCTGGCTTAATGACAGTTTGAATAAAATAAACAAAAGACAAGACTCATCCTGCTCGAAGGCTATGAAATGCATTCAGATGGTTGCGTAACACTACCGAAATCTGGTGATATAACCAGAAAATAAGAACAGGATGCTGTAAGCACTCGATGTTTTGTCATGTGAGGCAGAAAACAGACTGAAGTGATTAGCTGTCATTCCTAGTATTGCCACTGGGGGACACCACTATATACCTAGACTGAGCAATCGGAGTGGTACATGTGAAATTCTAATTTAAGCTGCCATAAGTGTGAAAACTATGGAAATATAATTACTGGGTAAATCACATATATATAAAAAATGTATTTGATAAGAAATGTGTGCAGGCACACATGAATATCACGCTAAGGTAAACTATACACTTTATGTGCATTTATTTACCTATATCTGTATTTTATTTATCAAAAGGTCTTATGCTTTACTTAAAATAATGAGAGAGAGAGAGAGAGAGAGAGAGAGAGAGAGAGAGAGAGAGAGAGAGAGAGAGAGAGAGAGAGAGAGAGAGAGAGAGAGAGAGAGAGAGAGAGAGAGAGAGAGAGAGAGAGTGAGTTTCAGTGCATATGTGTTTGCTGTCTACTGCATCAATGTGTGTAGTATATATGTGACCTGCTATATAGATTTGAGCACTCTTCACACTACCACTGAAGTTGGGTGAGCCCAGGATAATGTTAGGTTTAACCTCTTCATTACCGATAGTTTGTTTGGAGGTAGGCGGGTACCACCATTCAAGTCTACTACACCGCCCAGGTGCATAAAGGTGGTACGAAGAGTACCACTAAAACTCCTCTTTTCAGATAGGGACTTCCAATCATTCTGTAATTTCGGTTTGAAGAGTTTGGAGCAAAATAAACAGTATGACACGATGCCAGACGTATGATGAACCCAAAAAAATATTATTACTGTTTATAGTAGTGTGTAGGTGACAATGAACTGCGTCTCAACAAAAAATCACAAAACCAGACAAGCGTAAACATGAAATAACTTCTACCCAAGTATAAAACCAGTTGCACCATCATTTACTGTATTTATTTATTTATTTATTCACTTATTACATTTTACAAATAAAAGATATGAAAACCAGATAAATGAAGGTAAAAATAAAGCCTTAATAGTAACTTTATATATAAAAAACCAAACCAGAGAAAAAGCAAAAAAGCAATTTTTTCTGAGGACAAGAAACTTGAAAAATTAGTTTAGATACCCCTGATACCCCTAAAGTTGTTTTCTGTGATGAAACTAATCTTAAAAAACGTAGAAATCGACAGCGACCAATTTATGAGAGATATACTACTATAACATTTGCGATTTCCATATTTATCGGCAGGGCTTTCGCTTTAGTGTTGCTCTTTTCTTGTTATTCGTGCTTATTTACTGTTCTATTTTGATAATACTCTATGTGCATGTTCCAGGTGGATATACCAACATTCTATAAGACCGAATTTCTATTCAAGACTGTAGTTTTCTCACCGACCACCAGTGTCCCTTGTACAAGGGACACTAGCGAGAGATTCGGATCGGCAGCGAACACAATGTTTACATTCTGCTCACCCACCCGGTAAAGAAGGGGTTAAGATGGTAGGAATTATATAATGGCATTTTAGAAGGATAACACTCATAATGATAAATTAGTAAACTTGTAATATCACAGTAGTATTACAAGTATGTATTACAAAGTTTGGCTACGTAAAAAATTCTTGTAGTCTACACTACAGTATCTGGGTAAACATTAACCTACCAGATACTACCTAAAATTTGCATATAAGAACCCGGAGATATATTTTACGCTGTCAAATGTGGTACATTCAAAATTTGCTTATTCCTGTCTATACTGCTGCATTCATTATTAAATAATATACTGGCTCACAAAACTCCTACCAACTTTTAATGAAATAGCGCTACATAACAAGAGAGAAGAAGAATGAGAGGAGATTTTCATGTGACTGCTACACTGGTTCTAGGGTATCATGTAGCCTATATTCCCAGTCTTGGGTCTTTTGTCTTACTTGGTGGATTTAGTTACTTATTAGAAGGCCAGACAACCCAACTGTCTGTTAAATTTAAATACCAATGGAGGTACAACATAGTACCTGGCTTCTGCAATACCAATGTATTCAAACCATGAACTAATGATGTTATGTCCTTTCGAAAACTTTCATACTTGGTAACATTTAAAGTAAAAAGTGAACAAACTTACCTCAAATATAAATACTTCATCAAAATGTGGCGAAGTTGTTTTTTTTTTAACTTTTGTTCGTTTGGCTTCTTGCTTTCCATTGCTATATAACATTGTAACTGTGGCAAAGGGATCACATGATCCACTGATAATGGCCAAGTCACTGCACTCCAGTATTCTGAAAACATATGTAAAATGAATTCAGAAATTTACTGAAACTAAAACCTATCAGTAATATAAATTCTTCCATATCTGAAATAAATACATGAGAGACACACACAAGTAAGGCATTTAACCCTGAATATTGCCATTGGTTGATGACCATGTAATGCAGTAAGGCAAGTTAGGCCTCTGTGTCCCAAAGAGCTACAACTACAACTAAACCAAGATCCTTAAAGAATTACCACCTACCTAACAAGGACCAAGAAAAAATGATACTACTTAATCAAAAGGTAGCTTTCTCTAAAAAGGAGCAATGGCTCTGCAACAAAATCACACATTACTTACTATATGGAAAACTTTGCTCGCCTTTATGTAAGCATAATAAATAAAACAAATGAATAGTAAGATATTACCATGTATGAACTTAGATACTATTCCCCACATACCCAGGATAATCTCCCAGATAATCTTCCCATACAAAACTATAGGTGCTAGTGTATGGCAGTCTTCATACTGGATCTCCATGCCCCTTGAGTACTCTCCATACTGCACTGCCAAAACTACACTATCTCAAAGGGGGTGCTTATAAAAACTAATACATATATATAGCCACTGCTCTGATATTGTACGGTTTCACCTTCAATAGGGAACAATCCTCTAGCGAAAATGAATGGTGTGCTTCCAGGATTAAAGACTTCATGCAGTAAGGCTTGGCACATTAAAACATAGGAACCTCAGGATTCCTAGCAGTGCAAAAAAAAAAAAAAAAATAAAAAATAAAAGTTCCTACACTGCTTCCTTAACGGTTTAAGACGGGACATAAACCCTTAAAGTCCTAAAAGGGCATAAGAGGGCATAAAAGTGACTCTTCTTCCCCAGGAGTTAAGTTTCTACAGAGGGGATAGAGAAAATTCTTGGAAAAGCCTTTGCCTTGACATCATACGTAGCATGAAAGGAAGCCATAAAAGCCAGTTCTACTGCAGTACCAATGATGATATCGGCTATATTTAATTTACTTGATCTTTTGGCTGAAGCCAAGGCCGCCAGAAAGGGTGTCTTCAAAGAAGAGGCCTTGACAGAAGCCTCTCAGGCGTTCGAAAGGAGGGACTCTGAGGTGTTTTAAGACCACATCCAGGTTCCATTAGTGTGGCTTTTGTGTAAGTTTCAGCATTTCCCGCTGAAATGCATAAGTCAATATCTTTCATAACATCCTTAGTACAGAGGACAGCTTGGATTTATAACTTTTGATGGCAGCAACAGACAAACCTTTGGCATATCTCAAAAAGTGCAGAAACATTACTATTTTCTTATTGATGGTCATGACTAAATATTACATTTTTATGATACAAAAATGATTTACTAATTTCCAAATATTAATACTGATTAATACTATATCAATAATAAGATTAATATTTAAATGATAAAAATAATCATTCTCTCTCTCTCTCTCTCTTACTGAGATGTATGTTATTTGTATGATAAATAAATTATTTTCTTATTTTCAAATATTAACATTAATGTAAACAGCAATAAATTCAATTCATTAAAGAAAATACTATATATAGTGAATTAGTAAGATTTTAGTTTATAAATCAATAAATTATGTAAAAATAAATAAAACCTCAATCTTTTTGCTAACAGACTTGGAGAGAGAGAGAGAGAGGGGGGGGGGGGGGGGGGGGGGGGGGGTGAGCCTATCAGAAATGTCAAGAAACCTAACAGCAAGTGTGGGATGGTCAGTGTTGCCAACTTAGTGGGTCCATGTGTTGTCAACTTGGCATCAAAGGAGATGCTGAAAAATATCTCTCACACTCTCTCTCAGGAAAAGATACATGCTGCTAATTTGAGTCTCTTTAACCAATTGGTATTAACACATATGCACAGTGTGTGTTTGTTCATAGTGTTTTCAAAATGCTAGTAAAGGTACTACATCTCTGGGAGACAAAACACATATAAATTTTGTTGTTGTCAGTTGCTATTAAAGACAAATAGATTAATATTCCTTAGAGATTAAAGAGATAAACTCACTCTCTCTCTTGCCCAACACAAGATATGTCAAAGTAGTAGTATCTCTCTCTCTCTCTCTCTCTCTCTCTCTCTCTCTCTCTCTCTCTCTCTCTCTCTCTCTCTCTCTGTTTGGCTGGAATGGTTACAAGTATGTATGTAGACATATATCTTTATGGGTACTAATGTTTATGATGACTTTGAAATTACATATACAGGCAGTCACCGGGTTACGACAGGTCCGGCTTACGACGTTCCGAGGTTACAACGCTTTTTCTTAAATATTCATTGAAAAATCCGCCCTGGGTTACGACGCTTGTTCCGAGGTTACGACGCTGACGCTTCCAATGCTCCGAGTTTACGACGCTTTTAAAAAACACATACTATGATAAGATAAGAATCCTTTATAGTTTAGCACAGTTTCTCTCTCTCTCTCTCTTTGTATTTTCCAACAAAAATAATCACTATAATTCTCTCTCTCTCTCTCTTTGGTAGTCAACAAAATAAATCACTATAAATTCCTTCTCTCTCTCTCTCTCTCTCTCTCTCTCTCTCTCTCTCTCTACTACAAAGATGTATGTTTTTAAGTATGATAAATAAATTATTTACTATTTTCAAATATCAATATTAATTTATACAGCAATAATATCAATTCATTAAAGAAAATACCATAGTGAATTAGTAAGATTTTAGCTTATATTTAAAAAATTATGGAAGAATGAAGGAAATCCCAGTCTTCTTGAAGTAACTTCCAGTAACCTTTTTCGAGATGCAGGTACTAAAACTGTCAGCTATATATCAAGTTCTGTGACAGCCAGGAGGGGGAAGAGCTGGGGAGAGCTGCAGTGTTGCAATCACGTGGTCCTGACATTCCCACCCCCCCCTCTCTCTCTATCTCTCGTCTCTCTCTCCTCTCTCTCTCTCTCCTTCCCCTCCCTCCCCCTCCAATCTCTTCTCCTCTCTCTCTCTCTCTATCCTCTCTTCTCTTCTCTCTCATTTACTGAGACTCGAGATTTTTATGTACTTGTACTATTTGTTTTTAATACTTTCAATAATAATAATAATTAATAATAACTGTAATTACAAAATTCATATGTCATAGTATTTTAAAGAAATACAATACGTACTAATCTATCCATGTCACTTTTAATTAAGGTTAACTCTCTCTCTCTCTCTCTCTCTCTCTCTCTCTCTCTCTCTCTCTCTCTCTCTCTCTCTCTCTCTTTTGCCCCACAAGATAATAATGTGTCATACATAGTGGTAACTTCCTCCCTCTCTTTCGCTGGAAAGCGTTATAAATAGAGAGAGATAAACACTCTCCTCTCTCTCTCTCTCTCTCTCTCGCCCGTCTCTTTCCTCTCTCTCTCTCTCTCTCTCTCTCTCTCTCTCTCAATACGATGAGGTAGCAGGAAGGGAACTGGCATTTCTCATCTATGAAATCAGCAACAGTCCTAACCAAAAGATACAAAAGCATTCATAGATATATTGAGGATATAATCCTTCAAACTGGAACAAATCTAATGAAACATCTTGAAAATAATTGAAGAAGTTCCAAATAAAATCCAAGTGGTCAAGAGACTCATAAAGAAAATATACATAAAACCAACATATTCCGACAAAGAAAATGAATAAGGTGAATCTTGTGAATATCCTAATTTGATGCATTAGGAGGAAAAAGAATGCCAAAAGCATGCAAACTGGTGTAAGGTTTGGTATAGCATAGTCAATCACAAAAACCTAATCAGAAAATGTGCTGCATGCAACATTCCGACCCATCCACAGTGTGCTGAGGTAATACAAGATTTGAGAAAAGATACAAGAATTTTTTGTTCAACATGTCTATCATGGATAGACAATGTTATTAAATCAAGATTTGAATGTACAAATATGAGATGAGAAGAAGAAGAGGAGAGGAAGAAAGAAGAAGAAAAAGAAGAAGAGGAAAACGGAAGAGAAGTAAACAAAAATGAAATGACAGAAAAAAATAAGGAAAACAAAGAACAAGATAAAAAGTATGGATGCAGAGATACTCATGATACTACATATGAGGCAATAAAGCAGCATACCTACGAAGAAATAAATTACGATATGACAACAGAAAAGCAAATCCCGAAGAGGCTCTACCAGAATCTACACAATGACGGAAAGAGGAAAAAATAGACAAGAAAGACACAAAATCTGCAACCTTTTGAAAAGAGGGAATTGCAGATTTGGAGAAAGATGTTACTACAAACATCCTAAGATATGTCAAAACTATGAAATATATGGTAAATGTGCATACTTAGATGGATATGGGGATGATTGCAGAGATCTGCATCAAAAATATGTAAAAACCAAAAAAACCCTAAAAGAAGGAAAAGGATGTAAGTTCGACAAAAAAATGCAAATATAGCACCCTGTAGCCATGAATCATAATCAAATAAATAACCAACCAAGTAATAAAATCCAAAATAATAAAAGAAAGAAACAAATAAAGAGAGAAATCAAGAATATCAGGTAAAAGAGAAAAGAAAAGCAAACAAACCACCAATGAGATATGCAGAGGTGGTTCAGCAAAAAATTTCAAAGCATCAGCTCCGAAATTCTACTCAAGAGATAATAACTGTATTTATTATGCAAGAGGATATTGCAGAAACGGAGAAAATTGCAGATTCAGACACAAAATGAATAATTATGATGAAGGAAGATCAAATATTATGGAAAAGTTGGATTTTTTAATGTCAGAATTTCTGGAAATGAAAAAAAGAACAACATACCAGAACAGGAAAGAGACATGGGAAAATCCTTATTACTACCAGTATTAAATGAAGGAGAAAACACGCAAACCATCATAGTGATGAATGCGCAGGGTTTAGTTACGAGTAACTCAAAAAGAAAAATAGAGTACTTAGAAGAACTAACCCAAAATGAAAAGAAAAGAAAATAGATATAATGAATATAAGTGAAAACCTGGTATTCCCAAGAGACTGGGAATGATGATCAAATAAAAGGGTTCCAAACTTATAGATCATGATAGAGGAATCAAGGGGGAACCGCAATATATGGGAAAGACAAAAAACAAGGAAAAATATATGAGAAATATAGTAACTCAGAATGTGAACTAATAGCGGTAGGAGAATTTGAATCTGAAAAATTGATGAACATAGTAATATATAGACCTCCTAATACTAAAGAGTTTGACTTAATAATTGAAAAATTGGATGATATATGTAGAAATCACAAGGACTGGACTATTCTCCTATCTGGTGACTTCAACTTTCCTTTCGTAGAATGGAAAGAACGAATAGGAGATTGTGGTTGTACTTATACATATAAAAAAAGAGAGTAATAGTAGTGCAGAAGATAAGAGGCAATTTGAAAAGCTATTAGATATGCTACTAGAATCAACATTCAACAAATAAATCACTGCCACAAGAAAGGAAAAATACTTTAGACCTAGTATTTGTGAACGAGATGAATTATGTTAAAGAAATAATAGTTTATAATGCGAGTATTTCAGACCATAATGTCATAGAATTAACAGTTCATTCCAAAAGCAAGTGAAAATAGAGATAAGCAAGAAATGAAAAAAGTGGGAAGGATATGGAAAATACAACTTCTACAGTAAAAATATAAATGGTCAGAAAATTAATGAAGAATTAAACAAAGATTGGGATAACATTTTCGTAAGTGATGACATGAAGGGTAAATACGGAGATATTATATAAAAATATTGGAGAAAAGAGGTGGAAAAATATATACGAAGAAGAAAAGTAAACATCATTCAATGCATACCAAGAGACAGAAGATCTGTTCCAGAAAATCAGAACAAAAGTGGAAAAAGGTCTTGCAAAGAAAAAAATGCATGGAAAGTTATAGAACTAAAAGAAAAAAGTAAGATAGAAAATGCAGAACAAAAGATTATACAATCAAAAGAAAATGAAAAACGGGACTTGGAAGAAAAACCCTATTAAATATCAAGCAAAACCCCAAACTATTATAACTCATATGCGAAGAAGATGAATAAAAGAAGAAATGAAATAGGCCCTCTGAGAATTGAAGGGAGATTAACGAATGAAAAAAAGGAAATTTGCAAACATACTGGCAGAACGATATAAGAGAGAATTCACACCCCTAGAATAGATAATGAAGATAATGATATAGAAGTTAAGGGAAGAAAATAGTGAATATTTAGCTGACATAGAAATTAATGAAGCTGATATTGTGCAGGCAATTAATGAAATTAAAAAATGGAGCTGCTGCAGGGCCGGATGGAGTCCCTGCTATTTTGTTAAAGAAAGTAGTTCATTCTATCGCAAAGCCACTTGCAATATTATTAAGCACAAAGTGTAGATACAGGCAAGATTTTATGATGAGCACAAAATTAGCATATATCACCGCCCCTACTTTCAAAAAGTGGATCAAGACTAGAGGCAAGTAATTATAGGCCTGTGAGTCTAACATCACATATTATGAAAGTGTATGAAAGGGTATGAAGAAAAATATTATGAAACATTTAATAAAAAAGGATTTTGACGTAAGGAAAAATCTACTTTCTGGCAAAGGTTATTGGTTCGTGTCGCCAGCGGAAATATCCTTTATCCATTATTTCTAAGGTAAATGTACTAACACATACCAGAGAATAAACTAAATAAAGAAAAGGTCAGTATAAGCTGACTCGCTCACCCTCCAAGAGGGTGTCGGTAATGAACACTATGGCGAGTGAGACCACTACCCACGAAGCGCTTGACCAAATAGAAATCTCCCACTACAAAATCCCCACAAGAGGGGAGCCGACCCACAGAGTGGGCAGCAACTACTACTACTCCATCCCATGCTGCCGACTGCTGCGCCTCTTGGTGGCCATCCTGAAGTTAGCAGACAATCTTGAGCGATGGGATGGGCAGGGCGGGATTTCGCTGGCGACACGAACCAATCGCCAGAAATAGATTTTCCTTACGTCAAAATCCCTTTTCTGGGCTCAGTTCGTGTCGCTGCGCGAAATCGTACCAGAGAAATAGCACAAGATTGTAAAAATAAAAACAAAAGACAAAAAAAGGGTCTCAAATAAAAGATAAAACATAAAATAAAGAAATATAATTGCCAATAAATATACATATACACACTGATACAAAACAGAAATATTACTTAAATTTAACTTAATACTAATAATATTTCTTAAAATTAACTTAAATTTAACATATATACAGGGTTTACATGGAATATATGTTGAAATCAGTATCTGTGTATAGATATTATGTACAAAGAACTCAAAGCAATTATAACAATAATTAAAATAGAACAAACTTCAATAATAATATAAAAAGGAATGTATATGACTTAATATACAAAACCCGTAATCATTGTAAATACTATGTGTCCCCTAGCATAAAAATAAGGGGATCACATCCCAGAGATCATTATATACAATCAATTGTGAGTGACCCTAGCAAAAAAATAAGGGGCACCCACTAGACCATCATAAGAGCAGCTAAGACTCAAGGTAAACGTAGATGAACATGGCAGGTATAGACGAACTGTTGGGTGAGGCAGGTAGAAAGGAGGACTGGATCTTCTACTAAAGATTAAGCAGAGTCGGGGGAAACTATGTTACCCGCCGCTACTGCTGAAAATTTCAGAGCTTCCAAAGACTTTAAGTAATGACGTTTAAATACTGTCGGCGATTTCCATCCAGTATATTTTTTCAAGTCATCGAAATTCATATGCTGGAAATAGTTAATTGAGGTGGCTACTGCCCTGACATCATGTGCTTTAGGGAAGGAGTCAGGATTGGCTTGCTTAATAAAGTACAGGATCTGCTGCCTGATGCCTTTAATAGATAAAGTACCACCTTTTTCTCTCTTAAAGAGAGGACCCGATGAGGATGAGGAGGTCCTGGACAGAAAGGCTCGTAAGGTCGATACTGGGCAAAGAGAAATATCTTGTGGAAGGGGTACAACCTTCCATGGTTCCCACCTCATCAAAGGATCTTCACTTCTTTGCTATAAAACTACGTTCCGGGAAAAGTAAAAGTAGCACTTCCCTGTGGGAAGAAATTTCTAACATGATCCGGATCCCTGGATAAATGCCCTGACCAGTTTCTGAAAGTTCTAGCTCCTGAAGCCAACCGCCTTAATAAAAATGAGTTTTTATTAAGAGCAATTAATAAATTGAACATGTTTGTCCATTAATCAGTTTCCTTTTTGAAGCCAGCTTTCAGGCAACATCATTTAAGAACCATGGTACACTGACAGTAGGCCTAACAGAATTGGTCTAAGGTCTAGCACAAGCCTTTGGGAATAGACGAGAAGTAGGAGTCTGTCAAGTCTAATAATTGAAACCGAATTGAAAAAATCTTTTTCAAGGCTGACTTGTTTTGTCGTAAAGAAGTGCTAGCTGCTAAGCCCTTTTTCAAATAAAGACCTTAAGAAAAAAGGGATATAGCTTGAATTGATTGTCATGATTCTAATATCTGATTTCTCTCAGGAATTTTCTTCGCTAACTTTTTGGAACTGCAGCATCATAACTGTCTCAAAAGGTTGAATCTCTTTTATCAGAGTCCAAGAAGAGAATATTTTTGAGGGATCACTAAATTCGCATCTCCTTTTTAGCTGGTAAAAACAAAAAACACAAACTTGCATGAAATCCATTAAAGTTTAGGGTTTTGAGGAATTCCTGGAGGAAGGAACGAACCAAAGTCCTTCGTTTGTGACTGACTGGGAGGGAAGCCTGGGATTGGGAATTCGAAAGAGGACGAAGATACCAGTTCCAGAATTAGGGGATACCAATTTGCTCTACGGCCAGTCCTCACGGGGCTACTAGAGCCACTTGACCCGTTGAATGTCCCCTGAGGTTTGTTTCAGTAAAAAAAAAACAAAAACCTTCAGGAGGAAGATTCCACTTGGAGGGAATAAGACATAAATATTACTCCCAGTTGTTCCAGTCGAGGGCCAGGGCGGGGTCCGTGGCATAAGGCCAAGAGGGTCCAGGTTTGGGGGCCGAACATAACATGGGGAGTTTTTTGTGCGTTTTCGCTTGGGATTGCGAAGAAGAATCCACTTGTAAGACCTGGAACTTCTCTGATTAAGAATCCATTGGAAACGAAACTGTTGTCCAGTGACCATTCACCGACTCCAGAGGAAAAACTGATGCGGGATAAGAGGCCAATTTCTGCTATGGACGTTTCTCACTCCCCAGCTATATAGGTTGGAAAGGAGAGGTCGGGCCAACTGAACTTGGTCCGCCAGGGAGGGAGGTGAGAAGGATGGCTACCATGGACATGAATTCAGATGTCTGTGACTTGGAGCCTCCCCTGTTTACCACAATGGACTACCACTGGCGCTGTCTAAAAACTAGCCACTTTTATGTGGGAGTTGCTTTGGGCGGGACGTTAACCGTTTTTTTTTTTTTTTTTTTTTTTAGAGTCCAAGGACAACACTGCCACCACTTAGCTTTCCAGTTAACCATTTATGTGAAGCTGACGGAACCTTGGGGTGACCAAGGTTCCTTGAACCTTCTTGGAACCTTTGAGAATAGACCTCCCCACAGCCGCTTAATGATGAAGCGCCCGTGTGGATGGTAATCCCCGGAGGAGGGGAAACTGGAAAGGGGTTACTGATGATTTGACCCAATGGTTCTTGACTTTTGCCCAAGGGCGTAGGACGATTCCGCAGAATCTGTGTGGGACTGAACAGTCAATTTGTTTTCCCTGGACCTGACATTTGCTCGTGAGCTTCCAGATTGCTGGGTTATGGTCTTTTCAGTTTTGGCTTCATCAAGATGTTTGTCACTGGGGGATGGCAAAGTTGGAGTGAACCCAGAATCCTTTCCTGGAGGGTTTCTCCTTGAAGCAAGTTTGGTATCCTAGAAATTGCTTTACTGACTTCGCTATTTTCTTTTCTCTTGGCTGATGGAATCGACCAGAGTACCGGGAGGAATTAGATTGCCATTGGAATGCCCAGCCACTGACAAAGTTTGACTCCGGAGTGAGTCTCGATTTTGTCCTGTTTATCTTGTAAACCCTAGATATTCCAGGAACTTGATTTACTTTCAGTGTTGCTTTGTCGACCATTCCTCGGACTGTTGGAGCCCCCAAATTAACCAATCGTCGAAGATACGCTACTACCATGATCCCTCCCCTTGCGGAACCTCAGTTGTTGGACTAGACCGGACCTACTTCCGCCAACTTCCGTGAACACCCTTGGGTGCCAACGTTCAGGACCAGCAAGGGAACTACCTTGAAGGAGAATGCCTGATCTCCTATTCTTGAAGCCCAGATAAGGGCGAAGTGGTCCTTGCAATAGGGAGTATGATAGTATGCTGTCCTGTTTAAAGATCGAATAGAGGTGGTGGACGGCCCCACGGGGAAGTAAGGTCCGCCGCACCCTGGAGATGGTTGAGGCATCTTGAACTTGTCAGCAGGCAATCGGCCAAGTTTATTTAAACGGGACAACGTCTAATGATTACCCCCTTTTTTTTCGTGAGCCTTTCTGTTTGGAAACCGCTGAACAAAGCGCCCCTTGCAAATTTTAATCTGTTGACTCTCGCTATTGCCTCCTTTCTTGAAGGAGGATCCTCCGCATACTCCGTTCAATTCATTTGGATGGAAACGTTGGCGGTAAAGGTCTGGGTGGTGGGCGGATTCGCCCACCCAAACTCCAACCCAGGCCTTTCGGACACAATGCTGTTTGTGCCCATATTTGCTGAATCCCCACCGGTGGCGGAAGAGAAACAGCCTCCCTCCTACCTAGGAAGTTGGCCTCATTGATGGTTGGGTTAGCCTTGCCGCGGCCTCCCCCTGAAGTGCTTTCCCTTTCCTTACTTAACGGGACCCTTACCCGATCCCTCTTCTGACGGAAAGGGATCGCTTGACCTCTGCCATCCCTTACCGAGCGAGGTATACTTCTGAAAGTGGCCTGGTCTTTTTCGAGAAACCCTTGGTTGAAAGGTCTGGGGAGGGGAACAGCGGTAAGAGGGGAAGGTTGAGGCTGGTGGGGGAAATCACATAAATAGGTCTGTGGATTTGAGCCTTGGAGGTAGAAGGGTTGGGCTGCCCTGCACCAACCCCGGAACGGCCGAAACAGGCTGGGCAAAACCGTTGCTGGTTTCTTTTGGTAAGGAACTGGAAACGCTGGGTTTCTTCTGGGCCCTTGCACCCCTGACAGCTTGATCTTGGCGTCTCTTTGCCGTGAGAACCCCAACGATACTTTTAAGGCTTTGGTTAAGCCTGGTAGCCTCTGCCTGGACCTCCTTTACCATTGTCATCTGGGAAGAGGTCTGCTCCCCAGAATGTTTGATGAAAGCAAACGTTATTCGGTTCATGCCGAAATAGTTCGCTTCTTGGAGGACATGTTTTTCGAACAGTTTTGTTCTGGCCGTAGGGCAAACTCGAACAAGTCAGTAACTGTACCGTTTTGAGTCAGTGACTTGGTGATTAGCTTGAACAGTGGCTCGGAACCATAAGCAATGGTAGCCACCCTCAGTCCATGGCCATGGTGGTTTGAGAGACCTGGTCCCAGCCTAGACTTGGCAATCAAAACTCTGCCTGAATAAGGCTATCTGGAAGTCTAGGCAGCTTCTCACCAAACTGCTCCATAGCACAGTCCTGGTTTGAGTTTGCCCACCCCAGAAAAAAAGTGGTTTGGGCAAGGTCTTCCCCACAAAATCTCCGGTTCGAAAGGAAGTAAAGAAAGGAGATGTAGGGTCCGCTTTCCTTTAGCTGCGGTAACGAGTCCCCCCTTTTGGGCCGCTGGGATAGTGACCGTAGCCAATCTTCGTCAGGAAAGGAAGCGGAGTAAACCCTCTTCCATTGTGAAGATTGTTAAATTGGACCTCCTTTAAATGGCTGTATCTTAGTGGTTTGAACGAAAGTTCGCCAGGTGTCCGCTAAGCACACCTGAGCCATTCTCTTTGAGCCTGGTCACCGTGGAATAGAGGGACCTGGTCTCTCTTAGGGGACCGTTATCTTCTCATGCCGTCATGGCCGCGGGCGGTGGAGGCCTGGCCCGTAGCCGAGAAACGGTCGGTTGGAGATCTTCCGGGTAGAAGCGCGAAGTCCTCGATCCCTTCGAGTTTCCACCATTCCGGGGGGATAGAGATAAGTTCCGTCTTGGAAGGGGGACGTATGACGCCACTCTCCAGGGGATTTGTTCATGCTGAACGGAGGCAGAGAGTCCAATATGGTGGCAAACTGAGCTACCCCTGGTGCCGATAAAGGTGGGGGAGGGGGGTAGCTAGCGAAGCTTGGCTTACGTCGGCCGGGATTATGTTGTCCTCGGGAGGGTTGATCCGATCCAGACAACTCGGGCAGAAACATCTGTTTCCAATACTACTTTTGAGAGACGCCCAACCAGATCCCCCATGTGTTTGCATCAGGCCAAGCATTGGGATCCACAAAGCCGGAGCTGCTGCGGAGGGTGGACGGGTAGGCTCCTGAACAGGGACCAAACGGAAGTGGACAAGGAACGGTTGGACTCCACTGGAGTATTGTGGTGGATCTCCTCTTGGATGGATCTACTACCTTGAAGATTTGGAGCCGGACCCAAAAAAAAAGAAAAAAAAGGAAGCTTCTAGACCTCTCTGCTCCCGGGGTTTTGTAGCCCTGGGAGACTTGCGAAGATGTTTTTGACGCCGACGGACGTCTTTTTGGACGACGACGACGTCTTTACTCAGGTTTTTAACTACCGTTTGCCCGTTTGCCTTTGACTCCTTATTGTCTCAACAGAAGCATCAGGAGGGAAGTATAAAAATCCTCGGCTCCTGTACGAAAAGCCTTGGGAAGGAAGCTGGAGATTGTGCAGGAGAGAAGAAGAATCCATTCCAGGCGGGCCCAAGGGAAAGGCCAACTTGGGCCCTTGGGTCCAACGTAACTCCACCTATTCGACCAACAGGTCGTCAACAAACCTACCATCGGTCCAATGTTAAGGGGGTCCAGCGTTCGGCGACCTTAGACGAGGATGTCCTCCTGGCCTGGATCAGTCCAACAAGGCAAGACGGCCGAGCTGCTGCTGAATCAGCGCAACTAAGTCTGGGCCCAGCCGTCTGCTGGGTCGACGTTAGTTCCCGTTGACCTTTGCCGCCGGGGAAGATCAGGGACTCCACCAAACCTCTTCTCCAGTATATAGGGTTGACCCTTGGCGGCGTTCTTCCCAAAACCGGACCCGACCCCCAGGCCCGCCAGGGTTGTTCTAGTTCGCGGTGTCTCTAAACAGCCGGAGCCTGGAAGAGAGGGTTACTGTTGTTAGTCCTTTTTAAAGATTAACTTAAATTTAAACTTAAAACAAGGTTAACTTAAAATTATAGAGGATGCGGAGATACCATATAATATTTGTTTAAGTTTAAAGGACTAAGCTTAAAATTCGAAACTTAAGAACTATAAAACTTGTAGGGATTGGCTAACGGAGTGTTGGAATAAAACTTACCCCGTCCTAAGAGCTGGCTCAGCCAGATATGCAGCAAATTTGTGCAGGTCTCGTGATACCAAGATGGAGGTTCGGGGGAGGTTCCTGTGCGGAGCTTCGCGCATGGAGCATGGGAACCGGCAGACTTCATGCCCACAGGGTCCTGGAGCATGGCATTGCATCCCGGATTGCTTCACAGTTGGTGGTCTGTTTAGTGGGAAAAGACACATGAGCATACCTAAAAGATATCCACTTACAGGCTAAAAGCGGTTTTAAAAGAACTCCGTTGCCATGCCGGTAGCGCGGAAAAAATTTTGGGGCAGGGCCCCCCAAATTTAACCCCGCCCTTAACCGCCTGAATAGGGCTATAACCCCGGAGAGAATCCGGTTGTGAACCCATGCAATGGAGTGGGAAGGTTTAAAGTAGCTTCTTAAAACTTTAAAACTTGAACATAGTTTTACAAATTAAAACTAAAAAAACTTAAACTTAAACCTATAAAAACATTGGACGTACCGGACTAAGTCCGTGGTGCGGTGGCGGGCGGATCGTGACACGATATCAGCGCAACGGGTAGTGATAGTAAGGAGGAACCAACTGGTATGCCCAGTCCAGCTCCCGACCACCGACCAGGGCCGGTTGGGAAACCTAGCACCTGTTTCCCACGGGAATGCGGATGGAGGAGCGCCGGTCCAGCATCATAAAGAGGCCCCAGTAAGGTGGGAAAGGGGCGGATGAGTGGGCAAACAGACTCGAGCTAGCAACGGTAGCGACGGAGTAACGTACGGAGGGGGGGGGGAAACGGCCAGGTCTCCCCCCCACCCCCCCTTAGCCATCTCCGAGGAGTTGACCAGAGAAGCTTGGGAGAGGTTCGGAGCCAGTCCTGGGTCTGTACCAGTCCCCTACTCCCGTCCGCCTAAGGGGGAAGAGGGAGGCAGGCCCTGGGTAATGTAGAGCTGGAGCTGTGGGGCAAGACCAAACCCTCACCCCCGGCCCTATGGACAAGAGCGGGTAGGAAGGGAAGAAGAGAAGCTGGTACAGGCAATCTGGCTGAATGCTCCGTTGCATCACGTAGTATGACCACGGCAGAGGTAACAAGAGATACAAAGACAAACAATTAAAGCCTAGGAGACCACAACCGAACCTGATCAGCAGTAAGAATGCATAGCTTAGAGAAGCAACCGGAACTGAATGGAGCGGTAAGCACATGTGACCAATAGCCAATAGGACATAACCTAGGCTAGCGTTTGAAAGCAAGCCAGACCGACCGCCTACACCCTAACCATAAAACATAATATGTTAACTAAACAAAAAAATCATTAAACTGTAAAAGAAAGAAAAATAAAATAAACTAGGAAATAGGTAAGAAAAAAATCCAGGAATGGTGTAACGACTAACCGAACCCGAAAAGGAAAGTCTTACCACTCAAAAGCTAAGCCGGGCCCCAGGGGCCGATACCTAAAGCAGCTGTTTGAGGCTAGGGTGGGTCTGGATGGGAAGATGGCCTACGCAAGTAGAAAAGAATGCATGCCCATTACACCTGAAACCTAAAAACCCACGTTAGCTGTAACCCTAAATTTAAATTAGGATAAAAACTAACAATTAGAGCGTAAAAAAAAGTAAGGGAAGGTTTCTGGGTATGGTAAGACCCAGAAACGAACCCGCCACGATGGCATGAACCATGCTTACCGAACCGAGAGCTTACGTATTTATTATTATTTATAACCCTAAAAAAAACGGCAAATACTGGCTCCAAGGCCGGGAAAGGAAAAAAAACCCAATAGCCAATAAACACTTGATTACCTTAACTTAGCTGCTGCAATGGACTGCACGCTCCATGCATATGATAAATCCAGTAAAAAAGGGCGACAAAAAAACCACAGATCAAAAAAAGGGCAAAAAAAAGGGCACGTGTATACGCTGCCGCCGCTAAGCTGAAAAGGATCTGCCACCAGAGGCGCAGCAGTCGGCCAGCATGGGATGGAGTAGGTAGTTAGTTGCTGCCCCAACTCTGTGGGTCGGGTCGGCTACCCCTCTTGGGGGATTTTTGGGGTCAGTTTTGGGGGATATAGTGGGAGGGGAGATTTCTATTGGCAAGCGGTTGCGTGGTAGTGGTCTCAACTCGGCCATAGCGTTCATACCGACACCCTCTTGGGAGCTGGGGTGATGCCGAGGTCAGTTGTTTACTGACCTTCTTCTATTTTATTTTATTTATTCTACTGGTATGTGTTTTAGTACATTTAAACCTATTAGAAATAATGGATTATTAAAGGATAATATTTCGCGCCGCGACAGCGACCACGAACTGAGCCCAGAAAACAAAAATAATTTGTTTTTAAGATAGGACAACACGGTACGGTTTTCGGTACCCGGAAAGGAAAAAAGTACACAAAAACCCAACTGTTAGTCCCACCGTCGAGAAACATAAATTTTTTTTCAAAAAAAAAATATGAAAAGCAGGAGGAAAAAATTGGAAACAGATGTTGTGTGGTTTATTTTAGACTTTGCAAAAGCTTTTGACAAAGTACACCATAATATATTAAGTCAAAGAAAATTAGAAAAACACAAGATCGTAGGATAAAGTAGGAAGAATGGTTAAAAGATGTTTTTAACACAACAGAAAACAGATTAGTTATTGCAAACGATGAGAAAATCGGGATGAAAAACCAAGGTAGATCCGAGCGCGGATGGTTGCCAACAAGGTTACCGGTTGCTTAGCTGGGCAATATTGTTTTGTTTTATTACTTGATTCAAGACATAGACAGTAATGTTAAGGTTCGATTCGGGTTTAGTGAGTAGTTTTTTCGATGGATGAAACAACAAGAAGTTAAGTGAAGGAAAAATTACTTGTGATGAAGATCAGGAACGCTCTACAAAGAAAAGGAACCTTAATCAAAGTATATGATTGGGCAGAGGGTAAATATGGATTGGTATTTAAACTCTGATAAATTTGGCAATCAATTAAAATTAGGAGGGACGAGAGGAAAGGGAAATTATTGCATATAGGGGACCTTAATAATTGAGACAATCACAAAATAAGGAAAGCAGTTTAAAGACACCTTGGTTGTGATGATGAATTAGGAACATAATGTTATGCAATGATCAAAATAGCAATTCCTCTTTGGTCAAAAATGTGAAAGGCAAAAAATGGGAACTTGTTTTTACGGCTGGCACTTTCAAATAAAACAAGAAAAGATGAACACATGAATTATGCTTTAATAAAACAATATGTTCTTTTTCGCACAGTCCACTTGAATATTGCAAATAGTATTTATGGTACCCACACTATCCAAAAGGATATTGCCAAAAATAGAGAGGCGTTACAAACGGTCCTTTTACAGCTAGAATAGAAGCAAGTTAAGGACCTAGACTACGGGAAAATGGAAGAACCTACGATTAAAATTAAAATATATAGTATAGAAAGGAGAAGAGAACGCTACATGATAATTTCAAGGCATTGGGAAAAACAGATAGAAGGAATAAACAGAAGAAAATAAAATTCATTGGAACTAAAAATATCCAGAAAGAGCAAGCAGAGGTAGATTAATGAGTGCCCAAAACTAGACCAGGAAAAAATAAGGAAAGGCACACAGGACATAATCCACTACGCACCAGGCATCGATTAATGCAGCGTCTGATTCAATGCCGTTTGCCAGCTCATTCAGGAGGAAATTATCTATCCAGGAACCACCAATGTGGAGGCCAGTAGACGTTTGTTTAAGAATAAGCTCGACAACAAATATCTAAACTGCCCATCCCCAGAACCAAGCCAAAGATTGGGAAAGATGCAAAATATACCGGAAGATGTACTAGCAACTCTTCTAGGACATTTTAGACATTAGAGCGGCGCCTCACACTGAGGGACCTGGGGCCAAACCCGAAACGAACTGTAAGGTCCTGTAAGGTAAGGTAAGGTCGCTTCCTCTCTCCTTTTAAACCAGATGTATGGAAAGAATTTGTTTTTATGGTACTAGTATGTTAAAATGGTTTATTGATTTAATTTCAGTTATTTAATAATAATAACAATAATTAAATAATAATAATAATAATTTAATACATAGTAATAATAGTTTTTTGGTTAAAAACTAACTGCTGGTTTGCGTTCAGCACTATTAATCTTATTTAAAGGAGTCCTTTCTCTACTTCTTTCTGATGACGGCTTTCCTCGTTGTTGCCTTGGGAGACTGGCGAGCAACGCACCAAAGGGCATGAGGTATAAGATATTCGGATTTGAGGTTCATTTGATTTATTATTGCTTATACAATTTTCTCTCTCTCTCTCTCCTCTCTCTCTCTCTCTCTCTCCTCTCTTCTCTCTAACCGCGACGTTTCCATCCTGATAGACAGGACATTATCAAGCGACTAACTGCTTGAGGGACTGAAGTTCCAGTGGGCGAGTCCTTCCCTTTTATTCATCGCGGTTGCGAGCTCCTCCAGTACGGTCAGAGCACTTCTTTCCCGGTAGGTCGAGTTTTTAATTGGTTTCCCAGGGAAGGTGGACTCATTACGGCGGGCGTTTGACCTAGTCTTGCAGGACGCCTTCTCAGGTTTGTGGGGTATCACCCGGGAGCCATCTTGCTATTGGCTTCTACCTGCCTGTGACCGTTCACCCCTGGTATTAGTTCTTTCATGTCCGGTGGCCTTTCGTTCCAGTGCGCCGCTGGTACTGTTTCGTTAGGGGAGGGAGGGGTGTGGTTCCTCCTCACACCACGTCGGTATCAAGGAACGCTTATTTTGGGTGGTATTGAGGGGAGGCGTTTTCTTCTGAGGATGAGCAGCGCTTCTAGGAGAACCGCAGAAAAAACGGTTTCTTCGTGGGTTTCAAGGTTGCTCTCCCGATGATCCTTAGGTATTCCTGACGATGTTCGTCTCTCGTTGATGGTTTTCCTGCGGTGATGGTACTGCCTACTGCAAGAAGGGCCGTGTTGCTGCCTAATGGCGCCCTATCCTGGGCGGGGGTGGAGGATACAGGAAATCCTTTTTCGACAGGCGCATCGTCTGTCACGCCCGACGTTGTAAATTCCCAGGGCATCCTTGGGTCGTGGGGCATACGTATCGGTTAGACGAACGTTCGGATGGACTGCTTTCATCGTTCAGGAATACTAAGATTCCATCGGCGGAGAGCACCTGACCCTACGACGTCTGCAGCTCCTACCTAGGAAGCGCTGCTCAATCCTCGAAGGAAAAGCCTTCCTCCCTCAATACCACCCAAGAAGCCGTTTCCTGAACTTTGTACCGACGTGTGTGAGGATGGACCACACCCCTCTCCCCTAACGAAAGTACAAGTACCAGCGCGCATGGGAAACAACACCGGTACCATGAGAAAATAATACCATGGGGTGACGGTTCCACGCAGGTAGAAGCCAATCAAGAGGCTCCCGGTAGGGTGATACCCCCACCCCCCCTGAGGAAGGTCTGCAAGACTATGTCAACGCCCCGCCGTAATGAGTCACCTTCCCGCCCGGGAACCAAATAAAAAACTAGACGCCAGCCTACACCGGAGGAAGAAGTGCCTCTGACCGATACTTGGAGAGCTCGCAACACGACGATAAAAGAGAAAGGAGGAAACACCGGCCACTGGAATTCAGTCCCTCAGGCAGTTATCGCTTGATAACTGTCCATGTCCGATCAGGAGGAAACTTGTCGCAGTTAGATTAGAGAGAGAGAGAGAGAGCGAGAGAGTTTGCCGAGAGAGAGACGCGAGGAGGAGCGAGAGAGAGCGGAGAGAGAGAGAGAATTGTATAAGCAATAATAAATCAAATGACTCACAACCAGTAATCTTTACCATGTCCCTTTGGTGCCGTTGCTCGCCAAGTCTTAAAGCAACAAACGAGAAAGCCGTCCATCCAGAAAGGATAAAGATAAGAGAAGGACTCTTTAATAAGATTAATAGTGCGTGAAGCAGCAGTTTATTTTGTTTTTAACAAAACATGTCTTACTGAGAGGGTTCTCCTTTCCGAAATAGTAATGAATAATAATAATAATAATAAACTATTATTTACACAAAAATTCATTAATGGTCGTCATCTTTTTCAAAACGGAGATGAAAAGTGACCTTTCCGTTTCCATTTCAATTGTAAAGGAATAAGCCTCTTTCTTCACTGAGATGAAAGAAATTGTTTTTATGGTAGAATGGGGCCCCAAAAAACCCCGTTTTTTTGGGGTTTATTATATTTTCAAAATAATAAATGCTAATCAAATAAAATAATAATTAATAATAATAATAATAATAATAATAAAATAATAGAAGGTAAGTAAAATAGTTAACGATAAACTAATTTTCAAAAGAAAAATTCTTCCCTTTGTCCTTTTTCTGTAATCAATTTCCCCCACCTCAAACTCGAGCTGACACTAAAGCTTAAAACAATGGCCATACAATGGTCAACGAATTTACTGGAATTTTAATGGTTTAGATCAATCTCTCGTTATCTCTCCCTCCTCTCTCTCTCCTCTCTCTATCATCTCTTAACCTGAAAATGATGAATTCATTGTTTTCATGGGAACAGTGTATGTAATAAGTTTTTATCATTAATATTTTCCAATAGTAATACTATAAGTACAAAATTCATATCTGAGTATTTTAAATACAATAACTCCATTCCATTTCTCGTCTTTTAATACTGTAAGGACAACTCTCTCTCCTTCCTCTCTCTCTCTCTCTCTCTCTCTCTCTCTCTCTCTCTCCACAAGATACTTGTCATACATTTGGTGTTTTCATTTCTTCCTTTTACTCTCTCTCTTCTCTCTCTCTCTCTCTCTCTCTCTCTCTCTCTCTCTCTCTCTCTCTCTCTCTCTCTTGTATTTTAATGAAAATATACAGTAATTTGTGAATAAACAGTGTTGCACATGAAAAACAGTAAATTAGTGATAATTTTAGAGATACGGCCCTAAGAAAAATTGCAAATTAGTAGTGAAATTTTCCCTGTGGACATGTTTTCAAGAACGTCGTTCCGGCTTACGACGATTTTCGGGTTACGACGCGTCTTAAGAACGGAACCCCCGTCGTAACCCGGGGACCGACTGTAATAATAATAATAATAGTCTCAAAGATTAATACTGCAGTAATAGGATAACAATTTAAGGTACATTGGTACCTCAAGATACGAAAGCCTCAACTTACAAAAAAACTCGAGATACGAAAGCTAATACGAAAAATTTTACGGCTCTACATACGAAAATTGCTCAAGATACGAAAGGTTGTTGCAGTAAAGTCCAAGATTCGCCCGGACCACCGATAACAATTTTGAAACTCGCGCGCCGCCAACTGAGTAGACTCGCCACCATCCTCCTGCTCTCCCAATAGTTCCTGATGCTAGTCACCGCCATGAGATCCTTCTCTCCTATCGGTCAGCATCATGCATCTACTACGTAGCGGCGTGCCTCAGCCACTCAGTAGCAGCATCGTTATCGTACACACGTGGTATTCGTTCGTTCTAACGATTTCGTTTATTAACGTAAATTCGTTAGTGATTTTGTTGTAGTATACTTTATCGTGTTGTGTGAGAACTTTACTCCATACTTATACGTACTACATAACATAATTATGTACAGTATATACGTAGTCATGGGTCCCAAGAAACTTGAAATTCACGGAAAGAAGAGGATGCTCTCTTTGGAAACGAAGATGGAGATTATCAAGAAGTATGAAGCTGGTATGCGATTGAGTGTGATCGCCAAGGAATACGACAGAAATCCGTCGACAATAGGCACCATCCTTAAGCAGAAGGATGCCATCAAAGCAGCTACACCTTCCAAGGGTGTCAATATTCTGTCCAGCAAGAGGACCAATGTGCACAACGAGATGGAAAGGCTTCTTCTTGTCTGGATAAAAGACAAAGAAATCGCTGGCGATACGATAACGGAGAAGGCAATCTCCCACAAGGCCAGCGCTATTTTCGGCGATTCGATTGCCCAGGCCGAAGACGACGGAGGAGAAGGGACATCAACGCCAACCCCAGAGTTCAAGGCTTCGCATGGGTGGTTCGAGAAATTCCGTAAACAGATTGGCATACATTTGGTGGTGCGGCATGGGGAGGCTGCCAGCTCGGACACGAAAGCGGCCAAAGCCTTTAAAAAGACGTTCGACGAGATGATGACCAAGGAAGGCTACAGTTCTCAGCAAGTCTTCAACTGTGATGAGACTGGCCTTTTTTGGAAAAAATGCCTTGTCGGACGTACATCACGCAGGAAGAGAAGAAGCTACCCAGGCATAAGCCGCCTAAGAAAGACAGGCTTACGCTCGCACTTTGTTCGAATGCCAGTGGGGATTGCAAGGTGAAGCCCCTACTGGTCTATCATTCCAAGACTCCTCGAGCCTTCAAGGCCCACAAAGTGCTTAAGGAGAAGCTTCCTAATGTGGAGGGCTAATGCGAAAGCCTGGGTAACGAGGCTTTTATTCACCGAGTGAGTAAATCTGTGTTTCGGCCCGACAGTGAAGAAATTCTTGGAAGAGAAGTGCCTCCTTCTGAAATGCCTGCTGGTGTTGGACAATGGCCCTGCTCACCCTCCTGGCCTCGAGGAAGATATCCTAGCGGAGTATTCCTTCATCAAGGTTCTTTATCTTCCGCCTAACACCACCCCTCTCCTCCAGCCCATGAACCAGCAAGTGATATCGAACTTTAAGAAGCTGTATACGAAACATCTTTTCAAGAGATGTTTCGACATCACCGATACCACAAACCTCACCTTGCGTCAATTTTGGAAGGAGCATTTCGATGTTGTGATATGCATCTGACTCATTGACCAAGCTTGGCAGGTTTCGAGGCGAACCTTGAATTCCTCGTGGAGGAAACTCTGGCCTGATGCCATATCCACCTGAGACTTTGAGGGATACAACGTGGGCGAAGCTGGTGCTGCAGATTCAGAAACAGTTGACGATCCTGAAACTGTTTTGCAACCAGATCTTGACGAGATCGTTGCACTCGGCAAGTCCATGGGGCTGGTTGTCGACGAGGACGACATCAATGACCTTCTCGAGGAGCACCAAGAGGAGCTTACGACGGATGACCTGAAGGAGTTGGAGGCCATGCAACAAAACGTCGTTCAAGAGGAGTTCTCTAGCAGCGGCGAGGAGGAGGAGGACGACCCTATGACAACGGCAGAAATTAAGGATGTTCTAGCTGCTTTTCAAAAAGTGCAATCATTTGTAGAAAAAAAGACACCCCGAAAAGGCTTACACAGGTCATATGCTTGCGCAGTTCGATGACGCTTGCCTGAGTCGTTTCAGGAACATTGTGAAAACTAGGCAGAAGCAATCTTCCTTGGATAGTTATTTTTTAAAGAGGCCTTTAGTATTAGCAGGAGTAAGCAAAAAGGAAGAACCAAGTGATACTAAAAAAACAGAAAGTTGAAAGTGGTGATGAAGTTGAAATTTACAAAAAAGAAATGTACGTAAGGTATAAAAAAGTAAAAAAAAAAATGTAAAAATCAAAAAGAAAAAATTTTTAATTTTAGTTTTTTGTAAAGTTAAGTGTTACAGTTTTGTTAATGTGTTTCGTAAAGTTTAGTTTATCTATGTTTTCCTTACATTTTTTAATGTGTTTCGTAAAGTTAAGTGTACGTATGTATCTGCCGTTTGTCCTCCTCCTCTGTCGCCACTTTCGGAGATAGCCTCACTCGGAAGGTAAGCTTCCACATTTTACTACATACGTACAGTATTTCTTGTATACCATGTACACTAATACACTTTATTTGCAGGTAATTAGCAGTACATATTAAGTTAGGTATTGAATGGTCCAAATTGTTGTTGTATTTCATTGTTTATAGGTCAATTTAGCTTTATTATGAAATTTACTGGGGCGTTTTTGGAGGGCTTGGAAAGGATTAGCCATTTTACATGTAAAATGCGGTCCAAGATATGAAAAACTCATGATACGAAGGCCACCTCGGAATGGATTAATTTCGTATCTTGAGGTACCACTGTATATTGGATGTAGGATGTTATTTGGTATCTGAACATTAATATAGGAAGTTATAAGCATTTTTAAAGAGGGTTCTGATTATTCACAGATTTTAACACATCCCCTGAATACGAGGGGTTCACTGTAGCTTCTGCTGTTTCTGATATAAGATTTGAGTGGATTTTCTCCTTAGCTTTGGGTCTGACTCCTCAGACAACTTTGAAAAGCATTTAGAGCTGAGGAGCTTGTTGACATTTTCCATATGGTTCAATGGAACATGTCAATATTTCCATGATGCTCCCCTATCCCCATCTGTCAAAGTAGATTTGTCCACTGACGTAACTGTCTGGGAACTTCTGCTGCCTTTCCCACAGGGTCTGAGAACCATTGCCTCCTTGGCCACCAAGGCGCAATTAAACTCATGGTGGTGTTCTGGGATTCCTGCAACTTCTAGAGCACCTTCAATGGCATATATGAATGTGTTCATCCAATCTTGAACCATAGCATCTACTGTCTAGGTTTGAGGGCCAAGAACTGGGGAGAATAAAGCTGGAAACAATGATTCACCTTTGTTGTGAGATCAATGAGAGGTTGGCCAAACTCTCCCTATAAACTGCCTTGCAAACTGATGGGTCTAAAGTCCATTTAGGGGAGAATACCTGTCCTGGGCAACTTAGCATGTCAGCATGTCCTCCAGAACATTTACTTGACCGGGTGCAAAGACGATATTTCTATAATAAAAGCGTTTTATAAATATACTTCACAAGTAATTAACTGGAGCTATAAGGCAATATCCTCTCCTCTGTCCAGAATAGCATATCCATGGTGATGGCTCCCAAGCTTTCTGACTTTGTGTCTCTTTGTCATCCAGTTGCCCGAGAAGACAAAAATTACATGTTAGTCACCACTCCTTCCAGGTCTTCAACCCTTCTGGAATGCCAACAACTTTCAGTTTATGTGAAGACTTGCTTCAACTGGTGACCACACCCCTCAAACCACGTAGTTTCCCAAAACCACTTTCAAGGCATCTGAATAGAGAGAGAGAGGTCTGGGCTTGGGGACTTCTAAGGACTTCCCTGCATGAGCCACTCTTCGGACATCCACCAACAAAGGTATGGGATAAGTTCTTGACTCCACTGCACCAACTTGTGGTCTGGCTGTGTCTCTCTGTGCCAGTGCATCTTCCAAGTGCAATTGAAGCATCCCATCTGTAATAAAGTGCATGAGACAAGGTTCTCCAGAAAAGACATGTGGCCTAAGAAAGACAGCCAGCATTTGGTGGGCATGCTCAAGACTTAGCAATGATAATCCACTCATCCATGTACAGAAGTATCTTTACTCTCATTAACTGAAACCAATTGGTGCAGGAAAATATTACTCTAAGTGAAAACTTTTAGGTGGGGAACCCAGCTTGAAACAAATAGTTCAAAATTGATAATACTTCTCCCAAGAGACAAAGCATAGGAACTTCCTTTAATGTTGGTGAATTGGGACATGAAAGTAAGCATTTTTCATATCCACTGTAATCATCCAACCCCATTTCTCCAAGGCAGCTAAGACCATGGCAGATGACTTCATGGAAAAAGGGGATAGTTGAACATAGAAGTTGAGCCTGGATACATCCAAGATAGGTCTCCAATCTCCTGTGGGTTTTGGAAGTAAGAGTATCCTGTTGTAAGTCTGGTGATGTTGCAGGTACCTCCTCGACTGCTACCATCTCTAATAAAGAAGTGACTTTCTGACTCAACAGTCATCTCTTCTCCAGGTTGCTTTTGTTTAACTGAAAGACTATGGTTGGATATTAGTGAATTTGAACTTCCCTCCATGGGCAGAATGAGATCTGGATCCTTGCTGCCAAAACGACACTTCTTTCCTGAGCTTGGACAGGATGACCTAGGGAACAAGGTAATATTGCCCAAAGAGCATTTTTAGGGAATAGAAGAGGACAGAAGTCTTCCCTTTAATGGCCTGGGACTGGTGGAGAAAAGTTCTATTTTGATTTCCACCAATACTGCAGCTATGGATGCAAAGAATTTTTCATATACTATCTACCCAAAGGGATGAAGTGAAACCAATGACTGTTTGCTACGGAGGGAGACTGAAGGAGCCAGCAGAGCATAGTTGCTCTCTCCTGCCAACTTGAGGTTGCTCATGACATGAGACACTTCACTTATCACATCAAGAAATGCCTTGTCGATGGAAGATAAAAATCTAAAGGCCTTATCAAAAGGATCCCAAGCCAATGTAGGGAGAAGTTCACCAGACTCCTTCAACAGTGTTTACCTAGCATGATTTCAATAAAAGACAAAGCTTTGAAGCTGTTAGCCAAGCAACTTACCTGGTGTAACTACACCCCTCTGGACTAGAAAGATCATGAACAGAAAAGTACCATCCACAACCAGATCAGAAGAAAAGGGGAGAAACTCCCCTGTCTCATATACCGTAGCCTTCCTACCAGGCAAAATGGAGGACAGAAGAGAGGACCCTTTTGAGGATTTATTTTAGGCAAAATCTTTGAAATCCAGTCAAATCTCCTATGTACAATATGTTTGCTAATGAGCTGTAATTGATTAAAAAATGCTAATTTTTTATGGAGAGCAATTTTCCGTTTTTCCAACCTATTTACTTTGACACTTGGTAGTCACGCATGCACGTCAGCTAGCAGCATCAGTTTTGTGTTTTCTTCAAGATTCATCATCTGTCAACCCAACAGCATCAACTACGTTTTCTACGATCGACACTTTTTTTTGAGAATTTTTCCCCAAAATAACTTACATATTATCTGTGTACTTATGGAAAAAAATTTATTGATGCGCTACACATAATCAGATCACAAGAGGATTAATAGAGAATGTTTACAATACGTTCTATTTTAACAGAGATCTTTCACATTCTCAACTGATCCCTGATCCCTTTTCCTGCCAAAAGCAACCAGAGTTGTTAAACAGCAACACCGATGTGCAACAAATGTGCCTCGCTGTAGAACTTCTCAGTTCCAGGGGTTCTTTATTCCTCACACCATTGGACTGTGGAACAGTCCCTTAGGATGTTGCGCAATTTTAACTTCAAAAGTTCAAGCAAAGATACAATACATTACTGCTCTAAAACAACCATTCTCCTTGCATTTTGATACATTTTTATCCATTTATTAATTCATCTTTTCTTTTTATTAAGTGAATCTCTTCATTCTGTATTTCCCTTTAGCTCCTCTTACTTCCTGATGAACACCATATTCTTTAGAAGCTTGAATTTCAAGTCTATAGTCTTGTTCCATATGAATAGGGTTCATCTTCTGAATAATAATAATAATAATAATAATAATAATAATAATAATAATAATAATAATAATAATAATAATAATAATAATAATGTTAATAATAATAATAATAAAGAATGTGGCGCCGTGGAGGAGTGGGTTAGGTCCTCAATGGACTTAAGTCAAGTTAAGCAACATTGGGGCTGGTCAGTCGTTGGATGGGTGACCGCTCTCCTTGGCGTTGATTCCTTGGGAAAGGATCTTTACCATAATTTCCTCAGTCTACTCAGCTGTAAATGAGTACCTATCCCTGATGGGGTAGGGTCCAGCTATGGGTTAAAGAGCAAAAACTCAGCAATGATGGAAAGAAATGAAGGAATAAATGACAACGACGTAAATGGAACCTCTGGCAACAGAGGAGCTTCGTCCGGCAACCAGGTATTCCACCCAATTGAAGGGGAAGACGGTCAGGTACTTGGAGGTCAGTACTATTTAGGTTGGCGAGTAACATGCCTGTTCGATACATATGAAAAGTCAAGATAAACGAATTTTATGAATTTTACGAAGTTCATATATATTGAACTTCTATAAAAGAATAATAATAATACTAATAACAAAAATACTAATAATAATAATAATAATAATAGTCACTCCTTGTTGAGGCAATAGTCAAAATATGAAATTGGTTTTGGAGTAAGTATACAGACATATCACTTGTCAGTGGCATTGGTTAAGTACATTTCAGTTTTATGATACTTGCCTAACAACATCACTAACCAAATTTTCACTGGCAGTAAGTGATTTTCAGCACCAGTGGGCAGTTTGTCACTGTTGGTAAACAATTTTCAGAGCTGGTAAGTGGTTTATCAGCACCAATTGGCACTTATGCCATTGTAAATGCCATAATTATTTTGATGTTTCAGTTAATGATTTTCAGTTACTTGTGCTTGGCCAAGAATAGAACCTCAGTGTTAACCGGGAGACTGCCTGTAACATCAATTTTCTTTTTAATTACTTGTACTTTTACTACTACAGTCATACCCCAACATACGAAAGTCCCTATGAATGAAAAACCCAGGTTACGAAGGCAAAGAAAAAGATTTTTTTGCTTCTGTGTACGAAAATAATTCAAGACTGCGAAAGGGTGTACTGTCAAGTCCGAGATTTGCCCGGGCTGCCGAGAACAATTTTAAAACTCGCACGCCGCCAACTTAGTAGACTCGCCACCATCCTCCCGCTCTCCCATTGGTTCCTGATGCTAGTTACCACCGTTAGATTCTGCTCTCCTACTGGTCAGCATCTATCCCATCATGCATCTACGTAAGGGAGTTCCTCAACCATTTCGATTCGGCAGCGTTATCGTACACAAGTGGAATTCGTTCGTTCGTGTAGATTTTGTTCGTTAACGTTAATTCGTGTTAGTGATTTCGCTTTCGTTGTACTGTGAGTTACTTTATCGTGTTGTGTGTGAACTTAATTACTTATGTTATTAGCCATGGGACCCAAGAATGTCACTGAAGTTCACGGAAAGAAGAGGATCCTTTCTACGGAAATGAAGAGGGAGATAATCATTTGTTAATGTGTTTCATAAAGTTAAGAGTTCATGTTTTCTGCTGTTTGTCCTCCTCCTCTGTCGCCACTTTCGGACATCGCCTCACTCGAAAGGTAAGGTTCCACATTTTACTACATACGTACGTACAGTATTTCTTGTACCCTGTACACTAATACACTTTATTTACAGGTACAGTAACGGTTAGGTTAGGTATTGAATGGTTCAAATTGTTGTATTTCATTGTTTATTGGTCAATTTAGCTTTATTATAAAATTTACTGTGGTGTTTTTGTAGGGCTTGGAACGAATTAGGCAATTAATATGTAAAACGTAGTTCTGGATACGAAAAAATCAGGTTACTAAGACCGCTTTGCAACAGATTAATTTCATAACCTGAGGCACTACTGTACTTTAGCTTCCAATTCTTCCTGAATTTTCTTTATGGTGCAACCCATTAAGTGATTGAAATTACAATGAGCCTTACATTCCACTTTTGGTTTTCTTCTGGGGTTTCAACCCACAACACTACTGATTCTCTGTGCACCTTGGAAGAAGCCTACTTCATTAGAACAAATTTCTGCCCTTAAATATTACTTACCCTTAAATATTACTTATCATAACTGTCAAGTACACAAACCCTGGAACAATTTCAATATTATTTATACACTAACCCCTCCTATGGATTCTAAAGTACCGTATATTTCGGCGTATAAGTCGACCGGAAGATAAGTCGACCCCCCAATTCTGAGTAAATTTTTATGATTTTTACTAATATCGGGTATATTAGTCGACCTATAAAATGTGAGCAGCAGGGTAAAACGTATCATTTAAAATGAACTGAATGTTATTACGGTACATATGTTGCTCTACTTACCATAAGAAATACAGGTAATATACTCGGTATATTAACAAATCTGTGTAATATATAAAAGATGGATACCGGCAAATATGATTAGAAATGACGAAACGAAAGATACGTTACTCGAGTGTAATGTAAACAAACAAAGCGCTAACTAACGCTGCATAACAGCCTACGTTTATATGTATGTACAAACTGCCACTCAAGTTAATGTTTTGATTTAGTTGTTAAAACGACGTGCCGGTATTTTATTAGTATGTTGGAATATTCATTGACCATTGGTTCTTCTATGGCATAAACAGGCTCATTTGAGGGAAAATGAACCTGCAGTTGATTCACCAGATTTAAACTGGGATCCTTATGATGAAACCATGAATGATAATTTGTTTGATGAATTGTTTAATTCAAATGACGATGACTCAAGTAATTTTGAAGGATTTTAAATACATATTTACTATTAAATACATTTTTTTTTTTTTATTTAAAGTTATAAAGATTTCATACCATAAATGTTTTTGAACAATACCCCGGTAAATACAAAACTGTCAGAGTGAACACATCCTTCTCAATTACTGTACTACAAATGGCTACGCAATGTTTACACTTGCTGTTCGATTGGGGTTTCTTCAAGTCACTTTGATTTTTTTTCATTTTATTTAAGGTAATGCATGTTCTAATGTATTATTGTTGTCGTATTACAGTGTGAAATGTTTTTAATACTGGTATTTACATACATAGTTACCTCAACAAGGCTGTCATTGTTATTACCCAACTGTAAAGCCTGGATTCCTGTACCGATATGCCAAAATAATAAAGATTCACTTTTTGTTACCGTTAGATAAGTCGACCCCCTAATTTTGGCATGATTTTTTTGGGCTAAAGGGTCGACTTATACGCCGAAATATATGGTAGTAAGATGGGGTACAGGGTTCCAGGTATAGATACTGGATGGGGCAGGGTTTAAAGAAGCTTGACCATCCAGGGGTCATCAACGGATCACACAAATGTCATCAACAGGGCCCAGGGTACACGAATTGTCATCTTTAAATGCCACCAAATATCTTTCATGTTGTCCATACCTCAGCCAATGAAACCAGGGAGAGCTGACTGCCAAGAGTCCTCTCCCTATCCTCCCCAACCTAATATAACCAATGAGCAAACCAGACAATGCTGGGAGTCCTAAACCCCCTCCCAAGGGAACCCATGGGTCAGCTATAAAGAATAGTCCTGCTTTTGAGATATTAATATGAAAGGCAGAGCCATATCTTTCAGGTCTGAACAACCATCAGCATTGACAAGACTCCCACTGTTCCCACAACTGACCCCCCAAAAAATACAAACCTGGCAATGGTATTGTTCTTGAAGCTCAAGATAGGGCAAGGAGGGAGTTTAACAGGTTGGAAAGAGTGATGAAAGAATCAAAAGAAATAAAAAAATATATACAGGCAGTCCCTAGTTATCAGTGGGGGTTCCACTAGTGCCTCTGATAGGTATGTATTGGCACCATAACTCTATTATCGGCGCTGAAAATCACTGATTTTATGGTGCTAGACAATCGCTATAAAACCGGATCGTCATTAACCGAGTCTGCTGATAACCAGGGACTGCACTATATAAAAAGTTGCAACCAAGGGAAAAATGTGTAGTATTTGTACTTTCTGGTACCAAGTTGAGCTAAAAACAGCAATCCAAAGCTGGAAAACACTGACAGGTATTAGACTGCTGCTATCAGCACCTATGCCCTCCTCTAACAGCAAGAGGACTAGTATATGGGAAGGGCCTGTTTTGAGGCTTGTCCTTCAACCATAACGATGCACAAGGATGCTGTTCCAGCATACACCAGTGGCTCTAAACCTGAAGCTGATGTTGGATTTTCCACTACTCTCCCTGATAGTGAGCTCAATGGTTCTTTGTGCAGGACAGTGGTACTTCATTTGTCGAACTTTTCTTATGTCGAACATTCCATTGTTCAAACAATTTTCAAGAAAATTTGGTAAAATTTGGTATAATCAGTTGAACAAATGCTCTTACTTTGAACTGATCGATTGTCTTGTTTATACTTATATTCAATGGCCTACTGCACCCTACAAGAAACTGTATTAACATTTTTTTTTTTACAATGTATAGTTTAATGTTAACCATATACAGCGAGATAAATAAAAGAATACAGCATTCAAGTATAAAATTTAGCATAAAAGGTGTACAAAATCGCGGTGACGTCATGAGCAACTGACTTGAGACTGAATGAGGGAGCGGTGGTATGTTGAGGAGAGAAGGAGATAGAGTTAAAATATTACTGTATGTATGTAAAAGCAATAACAATTCACATAAAAAAGGGAATTTCACAATAAATTTAACAATGAACACAATCAAAATGCAATAGAGAAGCAATAAAAAGTAGTCTTAATTGAGCCAGTGTTGGGTGAGCGGAGTGACATAGTATAGTTTAACCATATTCAACAAAATAGTACATGAAAGATCAAAGCTTTTCACAAATAAAATTTAGCATAAATGATTAACAAAACCATTCGTCATTGCAGTGATGCAGAGTTAACTAGAGGGAAGGAGCACTTATATTTTTGATGAATAATGAATTAGTGATTTTAAGTTATCATATGTCGTCATTTTTTTGAGGTGAGAAGAAGAGAAAGTAAAATCTTTACTATAGTATGTATGTAAGAGCAGTACCAATTCACATAAAAAAGGGATTTTGACGAAGGAAAAATCTATTTCTGGGCAAGGGCCCGTGTCGCCCAGTGAAATCCCCCGTTTTTACACCCACCCTTGGGCCCAAGCTTGGTCTTCTAACTTCAAGGATGGCCGCTAGAGGTGCTCGTGTTGGGGTGGGAGCGCTGGTTGTAGTAGTTGCTGGCGTGGGCTGTGTATCAGCTCTCTCTAGCAGGAGGATTTTGTGAAGGAGGGATCTAAATGACAAGAGGCCCGTGGTAGTGGTTTCATACGCCCCAGAAACCATACTGACACCCTCTTTTTATAGGGTGAGCGAGTCCGAATACTCTGACATCCCATTTTAGTTTTTCTCTGGTAATGTTAGCAATATTTACCCTAGAAATATGAACTAAAAGGATATTTCACTGGGCGACACGGGCCCTTGCCCAGAAATAGATTTTTCCTTCGTCAAAATCCCTTTTCTGGGCTCAGCCCCTGTCGCTTCGTGAAATAGTACCAGAGAAATGGCCACAAGCTTGAGGAAATGCTAAATACTATAAGGTAATAAGAAAAAACCAAATATATTAGAGGAGTATAATCTAGAGTAATTATTACAGAAGTTATCGTATATATACTTAAAATAACTTATAGTAACTTATGTTAGACTTATGATAAATAACAGGAGTTTATTAAAACTAAACTTATGCTAACTTACGATAACTTAAACTAGACAATGATAGATTATATACAGATGTGAGTAATCCTAGCATAAAAATAAGGAAAACATCACGATATAGCCTTTTTGGCAGCTAAGGCTCAAAACAGGGTAGAACCTGGTAGCAGGATCACAGGAAGGATGTTAGTGAGACAGGTAGAAAGGAGATCTGGATCTACGACTAAACTACTTAGACAGTGTCAGGAGAAACTGTGTTTCCCACTGCCACTGCTGGAAATTTAAGAGATTCTAAAGATTTCAGATAGTGGTGTCTGAATACTGTCGGCGACTTCCAGCCTATGTACTTTTTCAGCATCAAAATTCATGTGTTGGAAATAATTGATTGAGGTGGCTACTGCCCTAATGTCGTGGACTTTGGGGAACGAATCTGGGTTGGCCTGTTTAACCCTCTTACGCCGATTGGACGTATTAAACGTCGAGTCAAAATGTCTCCCGTATGCCGATTGGACATACCATACGTCGACTCAAAAAAGTTTTTTTTAAAATTCGCGGAAAAATACTTATAGGCCTACCAGCCGAAAACTTTTGAATCACGTGCCTTGGGGGATGCTGGGAGTTCACGGATCAAGGCCTTGTTTTGTTTTGAAGCGTGACCCAAGTGCGCATGCGCGGAATCCTTCCTTCTCGCTCCAGCCAGCATCATCGTAGCATCATCCGTCAGCGATCTTTTGCCGCAATCGTGTTTGACTGAGCTTGTGCGAGACTTTGAACATTTGTGTTGGTACAGAACGTTCATAGAGACGTCTGACCGTCGTATGACACGCGAAAGGCGCGTTTTACCCGTCGGAAGGGATCGTGTTAGAAGAGTTTTGGACTTGGATGCTGGCGAAGGACCCAGCACCCAACCTGACCTCGCTCCTCAACGCCGTTCTGTGCGACCACGTGTCGATGAAAGTGCTTCGAATGTGTCTCATTTGCCGTTAGTAACCCCAAGGAAGCATCGTGCCATCCTTAGGGGCATTCGTAGGAATTTGGGAGGGCTCAAACCAAGGGACATTGACGATTATTTATCGGAGCTCGACCGAGAGCATTTGGCAAGTCCTCATTTTGATGGCGGTTGGTCATCCAGTGACGAGGACATTACTCCCGATCATAGTGATGACGAGGATTATTTGCCCCCAATGTCCGTTCGAGGGTCACATCCCGAAAGTGAACTAGAATTTAGTAGTTATAGTGCTTATGAGGGGGAATCTGAGGAGGGGGAGGACGATGATTTAGGATCAAGTTTTGTTGGCGATGATGATGGGGATACAGAAAGCGAAGGCTTGAGTGAGGGAGATGGGCCAGTGAGGGGGGTTCGTGTGGGAAATCGTTCCCGCGCTCGTGCCCGCGCAGGGGCACGTAGAAGGTCGGATAGTCGTGCTAGCCTAGGGTCGTCCGAGAGCGACGATGGGTGGACAGAGGACCCCACACCACCTACCATGCATCCATTTACGGCAAATCCTGGGCTCACCGTACCTGTTCCCCTGACTGCTCTGGGTTTGTTTCAGCTTTTCCTTACGCGGGAATTGCTGGAGTACCTGGTAGCAGAGACGGCGGACTACGCCAGGTATTGCCGTGATGAACTACGCACGACATTATCATATCACTGGCGAGGCTGCAACCTCCCTGACATGGCGCATTTTTTGGGGCTCTACGTTTTTTTTGGATTGATTCCTGCTGCCAACGTCAGGATGTACTGGAGGCGTAATTTTCTTTTAAGTACGCCCTATGTGCCCGGCATTATGCCCCGTGATACTTTCCTGGCGTTGGACAGATATTTCAACGCCTTCAACCGAAGGGCCATACCCCGGAATAACTCTGATCGCCTCATTTTAGTGCGCCCAGTGTTGGAATATATTCGTGAACGCTGTAAAACTCTCGTGATTCCTGGAAAGAACCTTTCTTTAGATGACGGGATGATGCCTTACAAAGGACGTCTAAGCATCAAAGTGTATAACCCCAAGAAGCCGAAGAAATATGGCTGAAATGAAATTTTTTTTTTATTACCGAGGCCAACACTGGCTACGTCGTGGACTTTTCGGTGTATTCCGGGGTCTTCTCCACGATGCGTGAAACTGTTTTCGGGCTTGTGGATCGTTTCCGTAACCAGGGATACCACCTGTTTATGGATAATTATTATAACTCGGTATCCCTGGCCCAGGAACTGTATGATGCAGGTGTTCACGTCAGTGGTACCCTTCGGTTGGTGCGTGGGGCCCCGAATTCCCTCAAGAGGTACGCTAGCCATCAGCAACATCTGGCAAGAGGAGAGACACAGTGGCGGCGGAAGGGAGCTGTCTTCGTCATCTGTTGGAAGGGTGTCCGACTCGTCCCCATGATTACGACGAGCCATGAACCTGTCCAAGAGGAGATCGTGCAGCGGAAGAAGACGCGTCGACAGGGCCGAGTTGTGTATGAGCAGTTTCGTGTAGAGCGCCCACCCTACCGTCATTGGGCACTACAATAGGCACATGGGAGGAGTTGATCTCTTTCATCAACTCATCCAATATTATCCCTTCGCCAGGAGAACCAGGAGATGGACCCAAAAGCTCCTGAAATACATTCTGCAGTTGGCCCTCCAAAATGCCTACGTACTCTACTGTGGCTACTCACTACGGTCCCGATCTACGGAGGATGAGCCACTTACAGTTCCTCGAGGCAGCCGGGGAAGCCCTCATCAACTTTGATCCCAGTGGCCTTCCATGTCTGGCCCCCTGCCCCGAGCTGTAGATCTACCCATAGAGGAAAGGGCAGACCTTCGGGGTGCCAACTTCGGTCATCCTTCTGCCGCCGCCCCTGCTGCTGACGCCCCTGCTGCCGACGCCCCTGCTGCTGGAAGCCCCTGCTGCTGCGCCCTGCTGTCCGCCGCCCCGGTGACGCCGCCCCTGCTGACGCCCCCACCCGCGCCCCTTCTCGTCGGGTAGTGGACCCTCCGTGTCGGCTGATGCCAGGGGATCACACACTGGATCTCCTAGAAGGGCGCAGGCAGAAACGGTGCCGGGTGTGCCATATGAATGGCAGAAGGAGAGACACCTGGTTCTTCTGTCGCACCTGCAAGATAGCTCTATGCAGGTTCGGGGAGTGTGACCGCAAATACCTAGACAGTGCGGGAGGTCTTCTATTGGATGCGACTCAGCGGCGGTCAAGATAGGGCGCACGGAACCGCGCCCTATCCCAGCGGCCGTAAGGGCGCGCGTCTCCCTCCTCCACCCCTGTGCCTCGTCATGTCGAGAGCAAAAAAATGCAAGACTCTTCAATGGAGGAGGGAGAAAACAATAATAGAACGAAGAGTCAGGATTAGGAGTGAGTATTCTGCATTTGTTTTATATTTATTTTTTTATTTATTTTCAAGTTTTTATATCTCAGTATCTATGCATGAATACTATATTTCATTGTATGCAAAAAGAAAAGTGTCACCTGCATTCCTTTTATTTATGTATTCGTACCAGAATCGGAAAATGTAATAAATAAAGAAACACACTACATATATATATATATATATATATATATATATATATATATATATATATATATATATATATACAGTATATATATATATATATATATATATATATATATATATATATATATATATATATATATATATATGTATATATATATATATGTATATATATATTTATATATATATATCTTTAATTTTTTTTTATGTTGGTATTTTTGGGTAAGCAAAATACATAACAGTCTAGTAATCTTCATTTATTTATCTTCATTTTGAAATAAATTTGAAGTCTCTAGAACAATATTGTGATTTATGGTGAATTTCTTCCCTCCGCGCGCCGCTTCGCGGCCGAAAATCTCCGAAATGCGTAGATCGTATTATCCTAATATTTGCTCCTTTTCATATTAGCCGTTTTATAGAGTTTTATATATCAAAATGTGCGCAAATTCATGAAAAATACAACAAAAAATAATTAAAGGTTGTAGCTTTTCTCATATCTGAAATATCTGCATATAAATTACGATAATTGGAAAAAAAACTACGTACGGTCAACTTTGATGCAATCGAAATGGTCAAAAAACGCAATTGTAAGCTAAATCTCTTATGGCCTAGTAATATTCATTTATTTATATTCATTTTGAAACAAATTTGAAGTCTCTAGAACAATATTGTGATTTATGGTGAATTTTTGAAAAAAATATCTTTCTTCCCTCCGCGCGCCGCTTCGCGGCCGAAAATCTCCGAAAGGCGTAGATCGCATTATCCTAATATTTGCTCCTTTTCATATTAGCCGTTTTATACAGTTTCATATATCAAAATGTGCGTAAATTCATGAAGAATACAACAAAAAATAATTAAAGGTTGTAGCTTTTCTCATTTCTGAAATACCTGCATATAAATTACGATAATTGGAAAAAAAACTACGTACGGTCAACTTTGATGCAATGGAAATGGTCGAAAAACGTAATTGTAAGCTAAATCTCTTACGACCTAGTAATATTCATTTATTTATCTTAATTTTGAAACAAATTTGAAGTCTCTAGAACAATATTGTGATTTATGGTGAATTTCTGAAAAAAATATCTTTCTTCCCTCAGCGCGCCGCTTCGCGGCCGAAAATCTCCGAAATGCGTAGATCGCATTATCCTAATATTTTCTCCTTTTCATATTAGCCATTTTATAGAGTTTCATATATCAAAATGTGCGCAAATTCATGGCAAATACAACAAAAAATAATTAAAGGTTGTAGCTTTTCTCATTTTTGAAATATCTGCATATAAATTACGATAATTGGAAAAAAAACTACGTACGGTCAAATTTGACGCAATTGAAATGGTCAAAAAACGTAATTGTAAGCTAAATCTCTTACGGTCTAGTAATATTCATTTATTTATCTTCATTTTGAAATAAATTTGAAGTCTCTAGAACAATATTGTGATTTATGGTGAATTTTTGAAAAAATATCTTTCTTCCCTCCGCGCGCCGCTTCGCGGCCGAAAATCTCCGAAATGCGTAGATCGCATTATCCTAATATTTTCTCCTTTTCATATTAGCCATTTTATAGAGTTTCATATATCAAAATGTGCGCAAATTCATGAAGAATACAACAAAAAATAATTAAAGGTTGTAGCTTTTCTCATTTCTGAAATACCTGCATATAAATTACGATAATTGGAAAAAAAACTACGTACGGTCAACTTTGATGCAATGGAAATGGTCGAAAAACGTAATTGTAAGCTAAATCTCTTACGACCTAGTAATATTCATTTATTTATCTTAATTTTGAAACAAATTTGAAGTCTCTAGAACAATATTGTGATTTATGGTGAATTTCTGAAAAAATATCTTTCTTCCCTCCGCGCGCCGCTTCGCGGCCGAAAATCTCCGAAATGCGTAGATCGCATTATCCTAATATTTTCTCCTTTTCATATTAGCCATTTTATAGAGTTTCATATATCAAAATGTGCGCAAATTCATGGCAAATACAACAAAAATAATTAAAGGTTGTAGCTTTTCTCATTTTTGAAATATCTGCATATAAATTACGATAATTGGAAAAAAAACTACGTACGGTCAAATTTGACGCAATCGAAATGGTCAAAAAACGTAATTGTAAGCTAAATCTCTTACGGTCTAGTAATATTCATTTATTTATCTTCATTTTGAAATAAATTTGAAGTCTCTAGAACAATATTGTGATTTATGGTGAATTTTTGAAAAAAATATCTTTCTTCCCTCCGCGCGCCGCTTCGCGGCCGAAAATCTCCGAAATGCGTAGATCGCATTATCCTAATATTTTCTCCTTTTCATATTAGCCGTTTTATAGAGTTTCATATATCAAAATGTGCGCAAATTCATGAAGAATACAACAAAAAATAATTAAAGGTTGTAGCTTTTCTCATATCTGAAATATCTGCATATAAATTACGAAAATTGGAAAAAAAACTACGTACGGTCAACTTTGATGCAATCGAAATGGTCAAAAAACGCAATTGTAAGCTAAATCTCTTACGGCCTAGTAATATTCATTTATTTATATTCATTTTGAAACAAATTTGAAGTCTCTAGAACAATATTGTGATTTATGGTGAATTTCTGAAAAAAATATCTTTCTTCCCTCAGCGCGCCGCTTCGCGGCTGAAAATCTCCGAAATGCGTAGATCGCATTATCCTAATATTTTCTCCTTTTCATATTAGCCGTTTTATAGAGTTTCATATATCAAAATGTGCGTAAATTCATGAAGAATACAACAAAAAATAATTAAAGGTTGTAGCTTTTCTCATATGTGAAATATCTGCATATAAATTACGATAATTGGAAATAAAACTACGTACGGTCAACTTTGACGGAATCGAAATGGTCGAAAAACGTAATTGTAAGCTAAATCTCTTACGGCCTAGTAATATTCATTTATTTACCTTCATTTTGAAACAAATTTGAAGTCTCTAGAACAATATTGTGATTTATGGTGAATTTCTGAAAAAAATATCTTTCTTCCCTCCGCGCGCCGTTTCGCGGCCGAAAATCTCCGAAATGCGTAGATCGCATTATCCTAATATTTGCTCCTTTTCATATTAGCCGTTTTATACAGTTTCATATATCAAAATGTGCGTAAATTCATGAAGAATACAACAAAAAATAATTAAAGGTTGTAGCTTTTCTTATTTTTGAAATATCTGCATATAAATTACGATAATTGGAAAAATACTACGTACGGTCAACTTTGACGCAATTGAAATGGTCAAAAAACGTAATTGTAAGCTAAATCTCTTACGACGTAGTAATATTCATTTATTTATCTTCATTTTGAAACAAATTTGAAGTCTCTAGAACAATATTGTGATTTATGGTGAATTTCTGAAAAAAATATCTTTCTTCCCTCCGCGCGCCGCTTCGCGGCCGAAAATCTCAGAAATGCGTAGATCGCATTATCCTAATATTTGCTCCTTTTCATATTAGCCATTTTATAGAGTTTCATATATCAAAATGTGCGCAAATTCATGAAGAATACAACAAAAAATAATTAAAGGTTGTAGCTGTTTCCATTTCCGAAATATGTGCATATAAAAAAAATATATATAAAAATTTCGACATTCGGTCAACTTTAACTCGTCCGAAATGGTCAAAATCTGCAATTTTAATCTAAAACTCTTGCAGTATCATAATATTCAATCATTTGTCTTAATTTTGAAACAAATTGGAAGTCTCTAGAACAATATTGTGATTTACGGTGAATTTTTGAAAAAAATATTTTTTTGCGTCCGCGCGTTACGAATTCGTACATCATTTTGTGATAATATTTTTCCGGTGTTGCTTTTATTGTTTTACAATGTATTATATATCAAAATGATCGCAATTTAGTGTACAATACAACGCAAAAAAAAGTAACTGGTTAGCTTTGATTGTTTTCTGCACAGCGTGATTTGAATACAATTATGTATGAATTTTTTTTTTTTTGCTACCATATATCGCATTATTTACATATGATAATGATATTATTTTTCATTTCTGATGGTTGCATTCTAAACTTCAGGCAATGACAAAAAAAGGAGCCAAAAATGAACTCTTAATCTTCAAAAGTACGCGCGCTGTAATTTTTTGAAAAAATTATTTTTTCCACTTCCGCGCTCACTCCAAACCGGGCCCGGCATACGGGAGACGTTTTGATTTTTAGGGCTTCGGCGTAAGAGGGTTAATAAAGTACAAAATCTGTTGTCTAATTCCTTTTAAGGAAATAGTGCCACCTTTTTCCCTCATGAATAAGGGGCCTGAGGATCTCGTAGATGTCCTGGAAAGATAGGCTCGTAAGGTCGTCACTGGACATAGAGAAGGGTCTTGAGGAAGAGGGAGGATCTTCCAAGGGGCCCACCTCATTAAAGGATCCTCGTTTTTGGCCAAAAATTTTCGATCTGGGACAGGAGAACTTCTCCTGATGGAAGAAATTCGATATGGCCTGAGTCTCTAGAAAGGGCCGACAGTTCAGATACTCTGGCACCTGAAGCCAGACTTAAAAGAAATAATGTTTTCCTTAGGAGTGGTATATAGCTACATGAATCGTTATCAGTATCTGAAGCCAGTCTGAGAACATCATTTAAGAACCATGAAACCGAGCTAGGTCTCTCTGATGGTCTGAGCCTAGCACAAGCTCTAGGAATAGACGAGAAATAAGAGTCTGTTAAGTCTATTTTAAAGCCAAATTGAAAAATTTTCTTTAGAGCTGACTTATTGGTAGTAATAGTACTGGCTGCTAAACCTTTTTCAAATAAGGATCTGAAGAAGGAGATAGCCAGGTTATAGTCATGGTTCGAGATTCTGTTTCCTTAAGGAAATTTGCTAGCTTTTTAACCCTTTACTGATGACAGGACGTATTTTACGTCGACATTTTTTGTCTCCTGTGTGCCGACTGGACGTATTTTACGTCAACTTACAAAAGTTTTTTTTTTAAATTTGCGGAAAAATACTTATAGGCCTACCAGCCTAAAACTTTTGAATCACGCGCCTTGGGGGATGCTGGGAGTTCACGGATCAAGGTGTTGTTTTGTTTACAATCGTTACGCATGCGCGCAAGCGCGAGTTTCTTTCTTGCCACACTAAAAAGTATCTGTGACACATCTCGGAAATTATTTTGTCACTTTGACATAATTTTTGCACCATTGTAAATTAGCCGTTACATGAAGTATTACATATGAAAATGTGTGCATTTTTATGTAGAATACAACAATAAAATACTCATGATTGTAGCTTTTATCAGTTTTGAGATATTTTCATATAAATAACGATAATTGCCAAAATTTCAACCTTCGGTCAACTTTGACTCTACCGAAATGGTCGAAAAACGCAATTGTAAGCTAAAACTCTTATATTTTAGTAATATTCAATCATTTACCTTAATTTTGCAACTAATTGGAAGTCTCTAGCACAATATTTCGATTTATGGTGAATTTATGAAAAAACTTTTTCCTTACGTCCGCGTGGTAACTCTTCCAAAAAAAATCCTACATGCGATTGTGGTAATGTTTGCACCATTTTAAAATTAGCAGTTATATAATTATATAAAGTTTAATATATGGAAATGTGCGCAATTTCATGCACAATACAACTAAAAACAACCCATGGTTGAAGCTTTTATCAGTTTTGAGATATTTCCATATAAATAACGATAATTGCCAAAATTTCAACCTTCGGTCAACTTTGACTCTACCGAAATGGTCAAAAAACGCAATTGTAAGCTAAAACGCTTATATTCTAGTAATATTCAAGCATTTACCTTCATTTTGCAACAAATTGGAATTCTCTAGCACAATATTTCGATTTATGGTGAATTTATGAAAAAAATAACATTTTCTTTACGTCCGCGCGGTAACTCTTCCGAAAAAATCATACGTGCGATTGTGGTAATGTTTGCACCATTTTAAATTAGCCGTTACATAAAGTTTTATATATGAAAATGTGCGCAATTTCATGTAGAATACAACAAAAAATAATTGAAGGTTGTAGCTTTTCTCATTTTTGAAATATTTGCATATAAATCACGATAAATAGAAAAAAAACCACATTCGGTCAACTTTGACTCTACCGAAATGGTCGAAAAACGCAATTGTAAGCTAAAACTCTTACAGTCTAGTAATATTCAGTCATTTATCTTCATTTTGAAACAAATTCGAAGTCTCTAGCAAAATATTTAGATTTATGGTGAATTTAAAAAAAAATTTTCCTTCCCTCCGCGCGCGGATTCTCCGCCACAAATCTCCGAAATGCGTACGTCCCATTCTCGGAATATTTGCTCCGTTTCATATTAGGCATTTCATAGAGTTTTATACATGAAAATGTGCGCAATTTCATGTAGAATAAAACGAAAAATATTTGAAGGTTGTAGCTTTTCTTATTTCCAAAATAATTGCATATAAAAAATATATATATATGAAAAATTCGACATTCGGTCAACTTTAACTCGTCAGATATGGTCGAAAACTGCAATTGTAAGCTAATACTCTTACAGTGTAGTAACATTCAATCATTTGTCTTCATTTTGAAAGAAATTGGAACGTTTGCGTGTTACGAATTCATGCATTATTTTGTGATAATATTTTCTCTGTGTTGCTTTTATTGTTTTACAATGTGTTATATACCAAAATGATCGCAATTTAGTGTACATTACAAAAAAAAAGTAACTTGTTACCTTTAACCGTTTTGCGCACAGCGCGATTTGAATACAATTATATGTGAAATTTCGTTTTTGCGCTATCATATATCGCCGAATTCAGGCAGGATAGAATAACTGGAGGTCTGCATCAGGGGTCCTCTGTGACAAGAAGGTCCCTCTGAAATTGAAAGGAAAGTTCCATAGGACGGTGGTCAGACCAGCAATGTTATATGGAACAGAAACAGCAAGTATGAGGAAAACAGAGGAGAAGAAGATGGATGTCGCAGAAATGAGAATGTTGAGATGGATGTCGGGAGCAACAAGGGAAGATAGGATTAGAAATGAGTATATAAGAGGATCGATAAAGGTAGCTGAAATATCGAAGAAAATACAGGAAGGAAGGCTTCGATGGTATGGACACCTGTTACGAAGGGAGGACATACGATGGAAATGGAAGTGGAGGGTAGAAGGAAGAAGGGAAGACCAAGAAAGAGATGGCGTGATTGTGTAGGGGAAGATATGGAATTGAAAGGTATAAATGAGAACGAGGCACAGGACAGAAATCGATGGAGACGACTCATTCGCAATGGCGACCCCATATAAAAATGGGTTTAAGCTAGGAAGAAGAAGATATATCGCATTATTTATATATGATAATGATAATTTTTTTCATTTCTGATGGTTGCATACTAAACTTCAGCCAATGACAAAAAAAGGAGCCAAAAATGAACTCTTAATCTTGAAAACTAAGCGCTCTGTGATTTTTTGAAAAAAATATTTTTCCCGCTTCCGCGCTCACTCTGAAACACCTCCGGCACACGGGAGACAATTTTTTTTTTTACCGCTTCGGCGTTTAAGGGTTAACAGCTGCGTCATACTGACGTAAGGTTGATTCTCTTTTATCCGATTCTAAGAAAAGGATGTTTTGAGGATCAATGTTTGCATCTCTTTTAGCCGCGAACTTCATGAAGTCCATAAAGTTAGGGTTTTAAGAATTCCTGAGGAAACGAATACAGTCCTCGTTTGCACTGGTCGAGATAGGTTGGGATTCGGAATCCGTTGAGGCCAGAGACCCAATTCCAGAAGTAGTGGGAACCAGTTGCTCATGGGCCAATCTGGGGCTATTAGAGCAACTTGGCCTTTGAAATTCCTGAGTTTGTTCAGGACTTTCAACAGAAGATTCACTGGAGGAAAGATGTATACTTCCTTCCACTGATTCCAATCTATGGCCATGGCGTCTGTGGCATAAGCCAGAGGGTCCAGGTTGGGAGCCACATTGCACGGGAGCTTGTGGTTCGATTATGATGCGAAAAGATCCACCTGGAGGCCTGGGACCTTTTGGCATATCCACTGAAATGAACGCCTGTCCAGAGACCACTCCGATTCTAGAGGAACTGAACGAGACAGGGCGTCTGCTATCACGTTCCTTACTCCCGCCAGGTGAGTGGAGGATAGGTGCCATTTGTACTTGGCTGCTAGTGAGAATATGGCTATCATGACATGGTTCACATGACTTGATTTGGATCCTCCTCTGTTGATGCAGTGTACTACCACTGCACTGTCCAATACCAGCTTGATGTGAGATTTCTTGGCTGGTAGAAGCCTCTTCAATGTGAGGAACACTGCCATAGCTTCTAATACATTGATGTGAAGCTGGCGGAACTGAGGAGACCAAGTCCCTTGTACTTTTTTGAATTGAGAATATCCTCCCCACCCGCTTAGAGAAGCGTCCGTGTGGATAACCAACGCCGGAGGGGGGAATTGAAGAGGAATCAACTTGGATAGATTCTTGACCTCCGCCCAGGGGCGGAGTCGCTTGCGGAGAATCGGCGGGATGGCTGACAACTTGTCCCGAGACTTGTTGCTTGCTCTCGAGCGCCAGACCCGGTTTATGTCTTTCAACTTTGCCTTCAGTAGAACATCTGTCACTGAGGCAAACTGGAGAGAACCTAGGATTCTTTCCTGGTTTCTCCTTGATGTTTGTTTGCATTTGAGGAATTGTCTTGTTGCTTTGGCTATTTCTTTCCTTTTGGCCAATGAAACTGACAGAGTACGGGAGCTTAAGTCCCATTGAATGCCGAGCCATTGAAAGCGGGAGTCCGGTGTTAGCCCGGACTTGGTCTTGTTTATTTGGAATCCCAGATGTTCCAGAAACTGTATTACTTTGACAGTAGCTTTGCGGCATTCTTCGACGGTTGTTGCCCAAACAAGCCAATCGTCCAGATACGCTACTACCATTATCCCCTGCGATCTTAGTTGCTGAACTACTGACTCCGCCATCTTTGTGAATACCCGGGGGCCACATTCAACCTGAAGGGCATTACTGGTTCCCTAGCCTGAAGCCTAGGTACGGGCGGAAGTGTCCTGCTACTGGGATATGATAGTATGCGTCTGTAAGATCGATAGAGGTGGTGACGGCCCCACGGGGAAGTAAGGTCCGCACCTGCAAGATAGTCGGCATTTTGAACTTGTCGCAACGAATGAATAAGTTTAGACGGGACAAGTCTAAGATTATTCTTCGTTTGGTTGAGCCTTTCTTTGGCACGCTGAACAAGCGACCTTGAAACTTTAAATGCTTGACTTTTGACACTACCCTTTTCTGAAGGAGTTCTTGAGCATACTCCGTCAATTCCGATGTTGGCCATTGAAGGAAGGTCTTGGATGGAGGAGGGCCCTTGATCCAGCTCCATCCCAGTCCTTTGGACACAATACTTTGTGCCCAATTGCTGAATCCCCATCTGTGGCGATAGAGGAACAGTCTCCCTCCTACCTGAGGGTTCTCACTGACTTGGAGCAGGCCGTGACCCACGTCCTCCCCGGAAGTGTTTGCCTCTGCTAGGTGTTCTTCCGCCGCCTCTCTGGCGAAATGCACCCCTAGCCCTTCTGCCTCTTCCAAACCTATTAAAAGGTTGGAACGCTTGCCCTTCAAAGACTGGGTTGAAGGCCGGTGACACCGCAAAAGAGGTAGAAGGCTGGTTCTGGGAAGTCAGTAGGAGGAATTGCTGAGACTGACTCTTCGAGGTGGAGTTGTGCCACCTGGGAGACCGGCACTGCCTGTACCACCTGCTGCTGTTGGGTAGCCTGGAAAGGTTGAAATTTCCTAGGCTTTCTCAACTTCTTTGAAGTAGAGGAAGTAGGTTCAGGCTTCCTCTTACTTGAAAGTCCCCGACGGACCTTAAGGCTCTGATTCAGCCTTGTCGCCTCGTGCTGAACCTCATTGACCAAAGCTTCCGGGAAGAGGTCAGCACCCCAAATGGAAGCCACGAGCAACTTATTGGGTTCGTGGCGAATGGTCGCCTCTTGCAGCACGCGTTTCCTGCAATTGCGCCTTGCGATTGTAAAATCATACAGATCACACTGAACGGTGTGTGTCTGTGCTTTAGCCAACAATTTGAAAAGAGGTTCCGTGCCGCAAGTTACTGCCGCAACCTCCGTCATTACTAGGGCATTTAAGGTTCTCCCTAGCCTGGTCCTAGCATCAAATTCAGCTTGAATAAGATTGTCTGGGAGCCTGGGAAGCCTCTCGCTAAATTGTGTTATTGCACAATCTGGCTTGAGTTTCCCTACCGTGAACGTGGCTGGGAGATCTGCCCAAAGGTCTTCGGTGCCTGCAAGGAGAAGGGATGTGGGCTCCGTTTCCCAGAGTTGAGGCATGGGCTCATCTTTCATGGCGGCCTGAAGAGTCAACTCCGCTAACTTTGTGGTGAATGGAATGGGGGTTTCTCCGTCCGCCACAAAGATAGTAAAGGGGCTCTTAAAGGCTTGCAGCCTGGTCCCGGCTGTAGATCACTGTCTCCTTGGGAATCCTGTCCTCCCTTCTCATCGCCGCCTCTGTAAGACGGGCATAACCAATGAATGGTGGCTGTAGGTCGGCGGGGTGAAACTCGAAGTCTTCAAGCCTTCGAGTACCGTAGTCCACCATCGTCAGCATGCCGTCTTTAAAAGGGGCATACGACGAAACCCTCCTTGGATTATTCGCCGTGTAGGGAGGAAGGGTATCGTAGTCCGGCATGGTTTGCACCGCCATACCGGGCTGTGGGAGAACTGCTGCAGGGTTCTCCCAGAGACCTGCCATCAGGTTTTCCGGGTTGGTCAGTCTTTCCGAAATGTTTCGGATCGACTGACCCGACTCCTCGAAGGAAGAAGAGATGTGTGATAACATCTGCTCGAACTTGTCTTGAACTAAGTTCCCGACAAAATTCCCCATTTGCTGCATGATGTTAGCAGTAAACGCTTCCGTGTCGAAGGGGCTAGGGTCCTTGATCACGGCAGGAGTCTTGCGGCGTGCCCCCGTAGAGGTCGAAGGCTCAGGATCCGCAGATGGCTGAGCCTTGTCCTTCGAGGACTTGCCTCTGGACCCTTTGGAGTACGAAGAAGAGGACTTCGAAGAAGAGGACTTCGACTTCTCTGCTCCGGGATGGTGAGCCGAAGATTTATGAGAGGAAGAAGACGTAGTCTTTTTGGACACTGTCTTCTCCAGGGTCTTTAACTCACGCTTCCCTTTCACCTTAGGGATAGCTTGAGTGGACTTTGGTCTGACCGAAAGTTCGCTCTTTGAGAAACCTTGGAAAGAAGGAGTAGACGGTACAGGGGAAGTAGATCCAGAAGAACCCAATGGAAGCCCTTGAGCCCCCAACAAACCTGCCTCATCCAACATACTACCTGTATCACCTACCGCCATTGGTTCCAGGTTTAAATCCAGCGTCGACATATCGTCTGCAATCTCGGGGTTGCCCTGGCCCGCCAGTGCCTGGGCCACCTGAAGCTGAATGGTGGCAATGTACGGGGCCACCGCTGCTGGGTCGACGTAACAGGTGGACTTGCCTCCCGGAAGAGACGGACAGCCATGTTCTTGTCCAGGATGTATGGCTGCCCCTTGGGCACGTTCTTGCCAAATCCGCCGACCCAGGCCTTCAGGGTGGCCGATGCGGCGTCCTTGACAGCCGTAGCCTAGAGGAGAGGGTTATTGTAAGCCCTAGAATGAAAGCCTAAAATTCTATGATTAACAATATAAGCCAATATATCATTTTGTATCTCTTATAGGACTGCATTTGTGTAGTCAAATTAAATAGCAAATAAACTCTGGTATATACTTAAACCGGAGGTAAACTGCTCCACAAGATCATAACAAATCGAGCAGGCTTCATGGTGCCAGACCGCTATGTCCCCATAGCGGAGGGTGCAGACGGCGTGGGTCCAGCAGACCTCGTGGCCACAGGGGTCCTGCAACACGGTGTTACAGCCGGATTCCTGGCAATGGGTAGCCTGTAAGTGAACAGATACATGAGTAATCAACACTGACTAACAGGACAAAGTCCGTTAAGAGATATGACACTCCGTCAGATGCCGGAGTGGAAATATAGGTGTTAACCTTCTCCTGTTCTCCTGTAGTGGTGAGTGTCCATAGGTCTGGTATACTAGTTAGAAAATTCCGGCGCACCGGGGTAAGGAGTTCCACCAAACTAGTAACCAGCCTATACGCCGGGGTGAGGAGTACAAGGACGGTGGGGAGAAACATGAGTAGGCTAAACCAGTAAATAATCATAATAAAATTAGTGGGAGCACAGCTCCGCCGTTAGAAGAACTCGCAGGCAGGGGGAGAACCCGGTTGGTGAGCGGGCGCTCTGCCGGCTAGCGGAATTTCAAAACATTAAACATATATATAAATGATAACAAGAACCAATAACAGTATAGAGATGCATGCAACGGAGCTTCTCTCCGTCATCCCCTTAAGGAGCTGGCGGAGCCAGCGGAGCCCGCCGCTGACGCGGTGGGTAAGAGGGGTGACCGGGGTAGGAGAGAGCGGTAAGGGACCCGAGGAGGTCTGAGCACGAACGAGCGAGGTGGCCAGCCGAGCCCGAGCGTACAGGAGACACCCCCGTGGAACCCAGGATGAGAACGGTAGGAAGAGACAGTCTCAGATGCCCCCCCCCCCCCCCACCCCCCCCCACCCCCCCCCCCACTGACTCCCGTATCCTCTCCAGGTAGAGAGGAAGAGGGGAGAGAGCCCGGATGGTTGTCGTGAACGTGGTTGGGCCACGCGGTCGGAAAGACCAGGCGAACTGAGGTAGCCTAGGCTACCTCAAACCGTCTCTAGCATGCAAAACAAGTAAACAAATTAAACATAGTTATCATAGCAGAAAGGAAGGAATCATCAGTAATAGAGAAAGTAGTGTCCTAGAGAGGCTAGGCTAACCGACCTGGGAGGGAGGGCACCTAACCACTCAGGAGCTGGCCTCTGCCGATACGTGATAACGGAGGGCGACGGCCAGGATAGTAGGAATAAAAAGAGAAGGACATATGTCCTAAAATGCCTAACAGACCTAGACAAAGGTACATGCATGCATGAACGCTGAGCTAAGGTAATAAGGCATAAGCTCCATCGAGCTAGATTCCGAAGAAGCCTGAATAATGAAACACACGAGGCGAGCCGGTTGGGCGAGCCTGTAGCCATGTCGCAGAGAGCACCGTTATAAACCTAAATAAAAGCGGTAAAACGGGCCCTAGCTAGCTAAAATTACGTGAAACACTTAGGCAGTACTTAACTTAGCTGCGGCAATGGCTTGGAGCTCCATGGCTAAAGATAAATCCAAAACGGAAGCACAAAATAACAGCAAGAAAAAACACCGTGTGTACGGGATGCTGTTAATGAAAAGGATGGCCGCTAGAGGCGCTCGTGTTGGCGTGGGAGCGCTGGTAGTAGTAGTTGCTGACATGGGCTGTGTATCAGCTCTCTCTAGCAGGAGGATTTTGTGAAGGAGGGATCTAAATGACAAGAGGCCCATGGTAGTGGTTTCACTCGCCCCAGAAACCATACCGACACCCTCTTTTTATAGAGTGAGCGAGTCAGAATACTCTGACATCCCATTTTAGTTTTTCTCTGGTAATGTTAGCAATATTTACCTTAGAAATATGAACTAAAAGGATATTTCACAAAGCGACATGGGCTGAGCCCAGAAAATAAATGATATTTCACAATATTAAATTTAACATAATGATAAAACACAAAAACAATCAAATGCAATATACAGGCAGTCCCCGGGTTACGACAGGTTTGGCTTCCGATATTCCGAGGTTAAGGCGCTTTTTCAATTATATTCATCAGAAATTATTTCCAGGGTTACGGCGCCTACGACGGTGATCTAGCAGAAGATATACATATGACACTAACAATGCAAAATAATTAATATTTGAAGGCTTTTTTTATGAAAAATGCAATAAGAAAGCAGTTTACATAATTTTGAATGTACCCAAAGCATTAAAAGTAAGGTTTTCTTAGGATTTTTCATGATGTTCCGGCTTACGACGATTTTCGGCTTATGACGCGTCTCAAGAACAGAACCCCCATCGTAACCCAGGGAATACCTGTACAGTAATAATAATAATAAAAAAACAAGTCTTACTTGAGCCCCTGTTCGGTGCACCGACACGATAGAGAGAGAGGGGAAGATGGCGGTGTGCTTCCTACTGACTTACCAGCTGGGCTGGCAGGATCATTTGCCCATTTTTTTCACTTACACTTGATTTGCCCAAACCACTTCTTTTTGTTACGGTAAAATACACATCTTGTGACAATTGCTTTTTATGATTTTGTATCACTGTATAAGTAACTCGGCTCCATAATAAACACACTGGCTTCAGCTTCTGCATGTCTTCGATTGTATGTTTAAACGACTTCCTTGTGAAAAGTTGTTTAATCTCTTTTCTTTTTTTGCATTCTTTACTTATTACTTCTTTGCAAAAACCTCACATTTATTTTAAATTCTGCTGATTGTCAACAGTAAGTACATGTAGTATTGTGGCATAATTAATCTCTTTCGTGCACTGTTGATTATCATTGTAAAATGTGAATAACATTGATTTTATTATCAACCTTAGCCTACTGCGACTATTTTGGCTTCCTCAAAGAATTCTGGTCTCTCCTCCCTCTATCCCCCAGCTGGCTGTGCGACATTTTCACCAGTTTGTAAATCGTACACAGAAACAAAATTTTATCAAAAATTTTACTTCATATAATACACTGTTTTATTACATCACACCCTTAATTTAACTTTTGAACACATTAATAATAGAGAAAAAATGTGAAAAGGGGGACTTTTTGGGTTGTCTGGAACAAATTATCCCGATTCCCTTTGTTTCTTGTGGGAATATTTGTTTCATATTTCGAATAAATCGTATTTTGAACAGCCTTCTGGAATGGCTGAGGTGCTACTGTATATCACAATTTCTTACTGCACATTTAATTACTTATGTGATTCCAAAGTTTTAAAGGAAAATAACTCATGGCACAAATCTCTAAACTTTTAAGTGAAGACCTTTGTAATTGCCTAAAGAAATTTAGAATGGACATTTTTAGTTAATAGTTATGGTACAGAAATTAACTTTTGCTGGGCACCAGCCCACACACTACGTTTAGGAATGAAATGGCAGACCGTTTGGCAAGGAGTAATGCATCAAGTGCTACAGAAGACCGATTCCTATGCCAATTACAGCCTTTACCAGCAAACCAAATGAGAGTAGAGGAGAGATGGTAAACCTCATGGGAAAGTCTGGCTGGCAGCAAGTAGAAAATGTTGGATATTAGCAACTCATCTCTCCTATGGACTTACAATAATATACCAAGAGATGAGAAATTCCCTTAAGTAGTCTGTGGATTGGACACATTTGACCCATGGATTTCTGATAGACAATAAATCCCAGCCACCCAGTAATGATTGTCCAATCCCAGTGACTGCATGAATCTTGCTGGTAGACTCCCTGCAATTTACTCTTCTCCAGAATACTCATAGGGTTAGCAAACTTTAACTAATATGGTATTTATCAGTTTGTGTGAGTTCTTAAAGAAATTATATTCTTTTAAGGACTCCTTAAAAAAATATGAATTATTTTTAATGGCAGACCAAACTAGCTGTACAGTGTCTTAAAAGCTTTATTAATTTTAATTTGTTTGCTAACTTCAGAATTTTATATGATAACACTGTGGCTAATAAGATATGAAAAGTTTATTTTTTACTACCATTTTTTGGTGTCAATGACCTTTGTTTTTGTGACTCATGATTATTTAATATTAAATCAAATGATTCACATTTTTCAGGCTTCCTGAATATTTTTGGCCATCAAATTTTCCTCATTTAATCATGGGCATCTTTTGTTACACCATCTGTTCACATTAATTATACTTATTGCCCTTCTGGGCTTTGTTTCAAGTTTGCTCCTAACTCACTATAGTTATATTATTATCAATATGTTACCGAACTACAAGGACCATCATCAACACTGTACATAACTACCACTGATATATTGTTAGCCTCACCACCTTGAAGAAGCTGTCAATATTGTAACTGCAAAACATATTTGATTGCAATCCACGTTATAATTTAAGAAAAAAGAATTAATGTTCACACATTAAAAGCAGTAAAACTTACTTAATCTCAACCATATGATGTGGATATCCATCATTCATCTGTCCAACTACTAATGGCCGAACTTCAATATGAACCTTACCCTGGAAGAAGTAACAGAAAAGGCAAAAATGAAAAGTGCTATACTGCAATGATAAAAAAATTGAAAGAACTTACCATTTAAATAGTAACATCAGAATTAATATAAAAAGCATCTAAGACAAACAAACAATATAATGTCACCCATTAGCAGCTTGAAAGTTGAGAACACAAATAAAAGATAATTTTTCGTCATTTTCATACAATCTGAAGTCTTAATTTAAACGTCCCATTTCACATCACACAACCAATAACTCTAACTAAAGCATAATCTACTAAACAAAAGATGAGACAGTAAAAATTTCAGCATGTTACATTCTGTACATACTTTAAAATATCTTGTCCAGCTTTGGTAAATATCAGCAGTAAATAAAATTTTATCTTATCTAAAATCAACAACCAAAATGAATCAATTCAATTGAGTACAGTACATCAGTTACAAAATGTATGCTTAGAAATACCAAATTTCCTTTATCATCATCATTATTGAAGTCACACTAAAAATTTACAGTGCAGTCAATTTTCAAAGTGATAAACCATCCACAAAAATTATTCTAATTACGACTTTAGCGCATATTAAAATTTTATCCTAAATAAATATATGGCGTTAGCATACTATATCAAGAAGGGAAGAGCATATCAAATCAAGAGGGAAAGTACAGTTTAATCCTGTATATAAAAGTTATTAATTCCAAGCACCTTACATATGGTTAAACAACATATGATAGCAAGCACTAATAACAAGTTTCTAATAAACATGTATAAACAGGAAACTCTATTTTGAAATATTTTCTATTTTGAAATATTTTCAAACTACAAAAATCAATGAAATAGATGTTAGAAATATCCAAATACAAGAATATGAAGTCTGTAATTTTGATGTCCACAGCAGGATTTGAACCTGCATCCAGAGTATCAGAATAATGTAGTTTAATATACTATAGCAATGCAATAATAACATCTACAGGACTGTATGTGAATACGTATCAAGCTCTCTTCCTCTCTCAAAAAAGTCTTTATTAGCTGATTCTAGCTTTCATACAAACTCAAACATCATATTGAATTATTTATTTGTGAATATCCCAGGACTCAGGTCTAATTTCACAAAAGAAGAAAAATGTTCTAGCAACACTAGACTGAAGCTACCTGGACCATTCACAAATTCAAAATCAATATATTCTTCAGTAACCTGAAACAATTGCTGAGTATTTTCCATAAAACTAATCCTCCTTTACTTAAGTGAATTTCAGTCAATATGTATTGCCAGTTGCTTTAGCAATTTTTCAGATAAGAAATACTGCAAAGGAAGTAAGTTTATAAATTAGTTTTCTATTTAAGTTAACAACAAAACATCTTTTCCTTAACTTTAATATAAATGTGAATCAAATAATCTTAGAATTACATTAAAGATTGAAAGATGTATGTATGTGTAATATATACATATATAATAGTCAAACCTCGGTTTTCATACGCCTCTCATTTCGTACATTTCGGTTTTCGTAGACGTTTTTGTCCAAAATTTTGTCTCGGTTATCGTACGTTGCCTTGGTTTTTGTAAACACAGAAACACTCCATCTGGGGCCCAGCGCGTGACCGGGTCCCATAGCAAGTGCCCAAACAAAGCATCCTATTTTCTCTTGTGACCAATTCTGGCTTTATTTCTCACCTAACAAGCATCTCTGCGCTCGTAGTCTGCTTTGCCGCATGTGTTTCTTGTTTTGTGCAATATTCAACCATAAAACTCATTGCAGAGTCATCATGGGGGCCCAAGAAAGGTGCAAGTGCCACCCTTCTGGTGAAAAAGACCAGAAATACAAAAGAATTTAAGAAAGAACTTGTAGCAAAGTATGAAAGAGGGGCATGTTTAGCTTGGTTTTTTTAATAGTTTTATCACAAAAAGTGCATTTTATAATGAAATAGATAAATAAAACCCAAGAATTTCTTGACATTTCTCATAGAAAAATACCACGAATAGGCGAATTTTCTGCAAATAATGGGGGGAAATGTTCCTGAGAGAAATCTGCGAATGCATGAGTCCGCTAATCCGGAGAACGTAAATACAGGGGGTCCACTGTACAACCATGTTCCCCATACTGAATTCTCAAAACCCCTTGCTCAATATTTATAGTTAGCTTCCTCTAAACTCAAATGGTCTGTCCCACCCAAAATACAAAAACACTTCAACCCCAAACAACTCTGCTACCGACAATAACAACCACGACAACATCTTCTCTTTCCTACCTTATCCTCTGTACAACCCCATTCCTTCTGTACATCACTCCTCAACTTTACTCGCAGCTCATTGGTACTCTCAGGCAGTCCCTCAACCAGACCCTCACGCTCCAAATTTTTCAATGACGAAAAACAAACACTCACAAACTCTATTACCACCCACAAACCTCTCTTTTACAACCAAACCTTCAGGCACTCTAATTGGATCCCACTCACTTTTCATGGGATTATCACCCTTACCATTGCATCCACAATCACATTTTTACTCCCCTGTATACAGTAGTGCCTCAGTTTACAAAATTAATCCGTTCCAAAGCGGCCTTTGTAACCTGATTTTTTTGTATCTAGAACTATGTTTTACATGTAAATTTCCTAATTCGTTCCAAGCCCTACAAAAACACGACAGTAAATTTTATATTAAGCTAAAAGAACAAATGGCACAAAACATGAACACTTAACTTTATGAAACACATTAAAAAATGGCAGAAAACATTAACACTAAACTTTACGAAACACATTAACAAATGGCAGAAACATTAACATTTCTTGATTATCTCCATCTTCGTCTCCGTAGAAAGCATCCTCTTCTTTCCGTGAACTTCAGCAACATTCTTGGGACCCATGGCTAATAATGTAAGTAATTAACCCTCAAACGCCTATTGTAAGTATTTTACGTCGGCGAAAATTGTCTGTCGGGTGCTTAATTGACGTAAAATACGTCGACGCTATTAAGTTTTTTAAAATATTCGCGGAAAAATAGTTATAGGCTTACTTGGGGACAAATTTTGAATGATTCGCCTAGAGGGATGCTGGTATTTCACAGATAAGTGTTGTTTTGTTTACAAGCGTTACCCAGGCGCGCATGCGCAAATTTCTTTCTTCTCGCACTGAAAAGCATCAGCAACACATCTCAGAAATTATTTTGTCTCACTTTGTCGTAATTTTTGCACTGTTTTATATTAGCCATTACATAGAGTTTTATATATGAAAATGTGCTCAATTTCATGTAGAACACATAAAAAAACAATCCATGGTTGTAGCTTTTATCAGTTTTGAAATATTTTCATATAAATCACAATAAATGCCAAAATTTCAACCTTCTGTCAACATTGACTCGACCGAAATAGTTGAAAAACGCAATTGTAAGCTAAAACACTTACATTCTAGTAATATTGAATCATTTACCTTCATTTTGCAACAAATTGGAGGTCTCTAGCACAATATTTCGATTTATGATGAATTTTAAAAAAACTTTTTCCTTACGTCCACGTGGTAACTGCCGAAAAAATTAAAATTCTTTCGTCAGATAGCTGTAATGTTTTCAGATAGTTGTAATGTTTTCACTGTTTTATACTAGTCGTTACATAACGTTTTATATATGAAAATATGCACAATTTCATGTAGAATACAACAATAAACAACCCATGGTTGTAGCTTTTATCAGTTTTGAAATATTTTCATATAAATAACGATAAGTGCCAAAATTTCAACATTCGGTCAACTTTGACTCGACCAAAATGGTCGTAAAATGCAGCTATAAGCTAAAACACTTGAGTTTCTCGTAATATTCATTTACCTTTATTTTGAAACAAATTGGAAGTCTCTAGCACAATATTTTGATTTATGGTGAATTTTTAAAAAAACTTTTTCCTCACGTCGTAACTCTGCCGAAAAAATCATAAATTCTTTCGTCAGTTTGTCGTAATGTTTGCACCATTTTATATTAGCCGTTACATAGTGTTTTATATATGAAAATGTGTGCAATTTCATGTAGAATACAACAAAAATAACCCATTGTTGTAACTTTTATCAGTTTTGAAATATTTTCATATAAATCACGATATGTGTCAAAATTTCAACCTTCGGTCAACTTTAACTCGACTGAAATGGTCTAAAAACGCAATTGTAAGCTAAAACACTTACATTCATTTGCCTTCATTTTGCAACAAACGGGAAGTCTCTAGTACAATATTTCGATTTATTGTGAATTTTCAAAAAAAAAAAAAAACTTTTTCCTTATGTCTGCGTGGTAACTCTGCCAAAAAAATCAGCAATTCTTTCATCAGATTGTCGTAATGTTTGCACTGTTTTCTATTAGCCGTTACATAAAGTTTTATATATGAAAATGTGCGCAATTTTATGTAGAATACAACAAAAATAACTCATGGTTGTAGCTTTTACCAGTTTGTAAATATTTTCACATAAATCATGATAAATAGAAAAAATTTGACATTCGGTCAATTTTAACTAACCTGAAATGGTCGAAAACTGCAATTGTAAGCTACAACACTTACAGTCTAGTAATATTCAGTCAATTACCTTCATTTTGCAACAAATGGGAAGTCTCTAGCACAATATTTCAATTTATGGTGAGTTTTTGAAAACCATTTTTTATGTCCACACGTTACGAATTCATGCATCATATTGTGATATTTTCTCTGTGTTGCTTTGATCATTTTACAATTTGTTATATACCAAAATCATTGCAATTTAGTGTACAATACAACAACAACAATTAACTCATTATCTTTAACAGTTTTGCTCACAGTGCGATTTGTTTATAATTATATATGAAATTTTTTTTGCGCTGTCATATATTCCAATATCTATACAGGCGGTCCCCGGGTTACGACGGCTCCGGCTTACGACGTTCCGAGGTTACGACGCTTTTTCTTAAATATTCATTGAAAAATCCGCCCTGTGTTACGACGCTTGTTCCGAGGTTACGACGCTGACGCTTCCGACGCTCCGAGTTAACGACGCTTTTAAAAAACGCATACTATGATAAGAATCCTTTATAGTTTAGCACAGTATATTAATAAAAATAAGTTTTTGGTTAGATTACAACAAACATTTTGAGGTTATGATGATTTTCGACACTTTTTATGTCGTATTTTTTTAATTTTTTTAGTGACGCCTCATATGCGGAACTAGTTTCCGAGCGAATGAATACACTAGCTTGAGATGCGCAGTTTATAACAGTCCAAAAGTGCAAATAATGAAAAAATCCTTGCTTGTTTCCAGTATACATAATTAACAAAACTAATTTCTGGTTAGATTACAACGCAAATTCCAAGGTTACGACGGTTTTTAATGCTTTTTAACGATACCTCATACGCAGAACTAGTTTCTGAGCGGAGGGCGCATAAATTAATTTACGCTATTAAGGGATTTTGACATAGGAAAAATCTATTTCTGGGGGAAGACCTGTGTCGCCCGATGAAAAACCCCTGTAACTCATTTTTCTAGTATAAATAAACTCTATAATATACCAGAGAAAAAGCTAACATGGTTATGCTGAGGTTACTACCCCCAGCGCCATTACCCCAAGGGTGTCGGTATAGTAAAGGGGCGATGTGTTACCACAAACCACAGGTCTTCTTCCATTTAGAAGGTTCCCTTCAAAATCCCTCTCTTTGGTGGGAGCCGTTACAACGAAATCCCACCATCCGTCTTCGCTCGCCACTACTACTACTACCCACGCGCTACTCTTCATTCCTGATTAGTTCTATAAACTTGGATTAGTCAGGGTGGGAAGAGAATGCTAATAGGGTTAGGGTTCATCGGGCGACACAGGTCTTCCCCCAGAAATAGATTTTTCCCATGTCAAAATCCCTTTTCTGGTGTCGACCTGTGTCGGGCGATGAAAACATACCAGAGAATGTTATACAAGTTTTTAGTATAAAATTATATGTAAAACTAGGTTAATGATATTCAGAATAAAGTTATAAATAGTTTTACTATTTAATCTTAATATTATAACTTAAACCAATAACTCAATATTTGTGAGAAACAATTTCTTAATATACACATAACCAGGACAGTATTAACTTATTCAAATACTGAAATTATACATATTGTTAACTCACTGGTCACAATTATATGTCATACAGACCAATCAAAGCATTATACTATTTCTATATTAGTACTTAATAGCAATAATAATTATGTACATATGTGCAATCTTATACACTAATCCGGTAGCGGGATCAACAACAAGCGTTTAGCCCGGTCCGGAAAAAAAGTATGGTGGGGAGTGTGAGCAAGTCATGCAGGTAGAAGGGTCATGCAAAGAGAGATAGTCAAAGGAATAGTTCTATTCAAAAGTTTCTAAGGAGAACCGTCAAGTCTGTTCTTCGGGAACCACCACAGTACCAGCTGCCACTGCTGAAAATTTTAGGGCCTGTAAATTTACAAGATAGTGGCACTTGAACACTGCTGGAGACTTCCAACCTGTGTACTTTTTTAGGTCTTCAAACTTCATGTTTTGAAAATAATTAGTTGAGGTGGCAACTGCTCGGATATCATGGACATGTGGGACTGAATCCGGATTGGCTTGTTGCCTAATTCCTCTTAAAGTTATTGTGCCCCCTTTTTCTCTAATAAAAAGAGGGCCCGTTGTTATTTGAGATGTTCTGGTCATAAAGGTTTTAAGTGTATGAACAGGACATAATGATTTATCTTCTGGAAGAAGAATAATTTCCCAAGGAGTCCACCTATTCTGTGGATCATCATTTTTTGCTAAAAATTGTCTATCTGGTGAAAGTAAAACTTTCCCAGATTGGAGGAATTCCACATGTCCTGGATTTCTAGAAAGGGCTGACAATTCAGAAATTCTAGCTCCAGAAGCCAGAGCTACTAAAAATAATGTTTTTCTTAGTAGTGCTGAATAAGAACAGTTATCATTGTCTAAGTCTGATGCTAGTTTAAGAACATCGTTCAAGAACCATGATATTGATTGAGGACGGTTGATCGGTCTCAAGCGTGCACATGCTTTTGGAATAGAGGAAAAGTATGTGTCTGTTAAATTAATATTGAAACCTATTTGAAATATTTTTCTTAGGGCAGATTTAATTGTGGTAATAGTGCTGGCAGCTAAGCCTTTCTCATGTAATGATCTAAAGAAAGAAATTGTAAGATTTGTATCCATTTCTTGTACATTCATCTCATTCAAAAATATAGCCAGTTTCTTCACTGCGGAATCATACTGTCTAATTGTAGAATCTTGTTTATCCGATTCTACGAATAGAATATTTAATGGGGCTATGTTTGCTTCTTTTTGTGCCGCAAACTTCGTCAAGTCCATGAAGTTAGGGCATTCAGAATTCTTGAGGAAGCTGACACAGTTTGCGTTTGTACTATCTGTGTTAAATTCGGGGATGGAATCTTCTGGGGTTTGAGTTTCATCTCCATGATGAGTGGATACCAATTGCTCTTCGGCCAGTTGGGTGCCACTAGTGCCAGCTGGCCTCTGAATGATCGTAGCTTGTGTAGTACCTTCAAGAGGAGGTTCACTGGGGGAAAAAGATAAATTCTCTCCCATTTGTTCCAATCTAGAGACATTGCATCGATCGCGAAGGCATTGTTGTCTATGTTGGGAGCTACATAGCAGGCTAACTTGTGGTTGGACTCCGAAGCAAAGAGGTCTACCTGGAGTCCCGGAATCTGATTCGTAATCCATTTGAATGAATTGTTGTCCAGTGACCATTCTGATTCTAGTGGGGTCATTCTGGAAAGGGAGTCTGCTACTACATTCCCTACTCCTGCCAGATGAATTGCTGACAGATGCCAGTGGTTCTTTTCTGCTAATAGGAATATTGCTATCATTACATGATTCAATTTGTTGGATTTGGACCCTCTTCTGTTTATGCAATGGACGACTACGACTGTAAAGCTGTCCGATACGATTCGAATGTGGATCTTCTTGGACGGTTGTAATTTTCTCAATGTCAAGAACACTGCCATCGCTTCCATTACATTGATGTGGAATCGACGGAATGTTTCCGACCATGTTCCTTGAACTTTCTTGAGGGGTGAATATCCCCCCAAACCGCTCAGGGATGCATCTGTGTGGATGATCAGAGATGGGGGAGGAAATTGTAGCGGAACTGATTTGGATAGGTTCCGTTGTTTCGTCCATGGAATAAGTCTCTTTTTCAGAATATCTGGAATTCTTGAAACTTTGTCTCTGAATTTGAGATTTGCTCTTGATCTCCAACCCTGATTGATATCCTTTAATCTGGTTTTCAATAGAACATCTGTCACTGATGCGAATTGAAGGGAGCCTAGGATCCTCTCCTGTTCCCTTCGAGATGACCGTCTGTTTTGGACAAAGCGTTTTGTAGCTTTTACTATCTCTTTGACCTTCTTGGACGGTAGAGATAGCTTGTGTTTCTTCAAATCCCACTGAATCCCTAACCATTGGAACTGGGATGCTCGAGTCAGTCTGAATTTTGCCATGTTTACTTGGAACCCTAAAAATTTTAGGAATTCCAGTACTTTGGATGTTGACCTTCGACACTCTGTTTCGTTGTTCGCCCAAATAAACCAATCGTCCAGGTAGGCTACTAACAGTATTCCTTCCTTCCTCAATTCCTGAACTACTGTCTCTCCTAATTTCGTGAACACCCTGTGTGCTATATTGAGTCCGAAGGGCATTACCTTGAATGAGTAGGATTTCTTGCCTAGCTTGAATCCTAGGTACGGAGAGAAGTTTCTGGCTATTGGGACGTGATAGTAAGCGTCTGTAAGATCTATAGAGGTGGTGACGGCCCCACGGGGAAGTAAGGTCCATACTTGTGAGATTGTCAGCATATGGAACTTGTCGCAGTGAATGTAGGAATTCAGCCGAGACAAGTCCAGGATTACTCGTCTTTTGTTCGAGTCCTTCTTTGGGACACTGAACAAACGTGCTTGGAACCTTATGCTCTTCACCCTCTTTATGGCGCGTTTCTGAAGAAGATCCTTTGTATACTCTAAGAGGTCCTCTGTTGGTTTTTGGAAGAAGCTGACTGGAGGGGGAGGGCCCTTCTCCCTCTTCCAGCCTAGATCTTTTAATATTATACTGTGGGCCCATGGACTGAAGGTCCATCGACCCTTGAATAGGTACAGTCTCCCCCCTACCTGGGAGATCTCACTGGTTGGATACTGGTCTAGTTCCTCTTCCTCCTTGGAATCCTCTACCCCTGGCTCCACCTCGCAATCGGGAGCCTCCTCTGGCTCAACTACTCCCAGCACGTCTGCTATATGGGCGAAAGGCACCTCTCGCCTCATAAGCAGGATTAAATGCTGGGGAAGCCACAACTTGAGATGAAGTCGAAGGTTGAGGTTCCGGGTTTGGTTGAACTAGTACATATTGTTGTGGTGGTGTTACTTTTGAAGTAGACGGCACTGCCTGCATATATCCATGAGGACGGGCCGTCTGGTAAGGGTTATACCTTCTTGCCTTCTTTTTAGGCCCTTGTTGATGAGCTGGTACATCAACATGGCGTTTGAAGGGAAGACCCCACCTTACTCTCAGACTCTGGTTAGCCCTGGCTGCCTCGTGCAAGATCGAGTTTACTTTGTCTTTGGGGAAGAGGTTTTCTCCCCAAATGGATGATTTAATAAGCCTATTAGGCTCATGTTTGACTGTAGCTCCAGCCAAAACATGTTTTCTGCAGGCCCTTCTTGCAACAGCAAAGTCATGCAAGTCTGTTTGAAAAGTCTGTAAAAGACTTTTCGTCAAGACACGAAAAACTTGCTCATTTTCATAAGTCGTGGCTAACAACTCCGCCGAGGTGACGGAGTTGATAGACCTGGCTAACCTCGTCCTTGCTTCGAACTCCCCCTTGATCATATGGTAGGGGAGTTTGGGCAATCGTTCGGAGAACAAATCCGAAGCGCAATCCGGCTCCAATTTACCAGCAGTAAATGTTGCCGGAGCGTTAATCCAAATGTCTAGTCCTGTGGGCAAAAGCAAGGATGTAGATGTACAAGGCGACGGAAGTCCTTCGGGAGTGACGAACATTGTATACTTCCCCTTATGTGGTGTCAATTTAGTATTGACACAATTCAATTCTGCTAGAGAACGGACCCAGGCAGCTTGCGCCTGTTCTCTGAGGAAGATCACTGTTTCTTTCGGTACTTTGTCTACTCGACCTAGCGCATGTTTTGCTAGTCTAACAAAGCCTGGGAACGGGAACTGCATACCAGCTGGGAAGAGCTCATAGTCCTCAATCGGTCTTGTCCCACACCCCTCGATAGTCAATCTCCCTTCTACGAAGGAAGCATTTAGGGCCAACCTCCAAGGGTTTTCCTTATCAAAGGGAGAAAGCTTTGAAGCATCCGGAACCATCATTGATAGGGCTGGTGTTCCGGAGCGAAGGAAACCGGAGAGCATCTCCTCAATAGGCCTAATTCTCTCCGTCAATGACGAGAGAGCCTGATTGGAGATGTCCGGTGTTGGCCCGAGGCGTGCATCTAGCCTCTGATCTATTACTCCACTAACCCTTGCTAACAACTGGTTAGTGAAGGATTCAGGGTCGAATGACTGTTCCGCCACCCTTGAGACTGACAGTGTACCTTCGGTAGGGGAAGGATTTATGGCAGCAGGCTGAATGATGGATGATGTCGATGGCTGTGACGCCGAAGACAACTCCTTCGCCGCTGGCGGAACAGACTTGTTTTTCTTTAAAGTCTTCTTGACTTTAGGAATAACTGACGGTCTTCCTTGTTCATTAATGGGTTTCGTAAAACCCTTAATTTTTCTAGAAAATGTATTCTTATCTAGGTTGTCGGCGAAATACTTCGTTGCCGAAACATTCCGGAACCGACTTATTAATATTAAGTGGCTTAACTTAATGAGACTTATAATTGTATAATTATCTAAGTTGTCGGCGAAATACTTTGTTGCCGAAATATTCCGGTTATCAATATATAAGCCATATTATTATGAAATGTAACCAATATCTGTTCTAACAGAAATATCACATTTTAATCATCTTATAAGCAAAGCTAAGCCTATATATATAATTTTACATATGTCGTGCATAATTCGCTGTTGCTATGTTGACGCTCAAAATGGCGGCACCCTCAACTCATATATTGAGGGGCCTGGACTGATAGCATACTTAAAATAACTTAAATATGATAAAAAACCAAATTGGGGTACTCAACTTCAAAGCAGCAGAAGATTGGGCACTTATAATGAATTTCAATTAGCGTACAACACAATAGCAAAATTCGTGTACTGAAGCGCACGGCTCTATATACAGGAATGAAGAGTAGCGCGTGGGTAGTAGTTCTAGTGGCGAGCGAAGACGGGTGGTGGGATTTCGTTGTAATGGCTCCCACCAAAGAGAGGGATTTTGAAGGGAACCTTCTAAATGGCAGACAACCTGTGGTTTGTGGTAACACAGCGCCCCTTTACTATACCGACACCCTTGGGGTGATCGCGCTGGGGGTAGTAACCTCAGCATAACCATGTTAGCTTTTTCTCTGGTATATATAGAGTTTATTTATACTAGAAAAATGAGTTACAGGGATTTTTCATCGGGCGACACAGGTCGACACCAGAAAAACTGTATGGTAACCATAGTCAAGGACAAGGAACGCATTCTCAAACAGTATACATATCCTTTAATACAAAACAGCAAAATATCATTGAAACATTATTTCACTTAAAGAATCCATTTATACTCTACTTATAAACACTCCCTCCCTCTACCTCAAGTTATTGTGTATCACCACAATGACGAATGATTTTGTTAATCATCTATGCTAAATTTTATTGTGAAAAGCTTTGTTCTTTCACTAACTATTTTGTTAATATTGTTCAACTCTATATCGCACTCGGCGCACCGAAGACTGGCTCAATTAAGACTTTTTTTCTGTATTGCATTTGATTAATTGTTTTCATATTTTATCGCATTAAATTTATTGGGAAATTTTCTTTTTTATGTGAATTGCTATTGCTTTTACATACATACAGTAATATTTTAACTCTCTCTTCTCCTCTCCTCATATCAATGCTCCCTCGTTCAGTCTCAAGTCAGCAGGGTGTGATGTCACCACGGTTACGTACGATTTTTTACATCTTTTACTCTAAATGTTATATTGGACGCTAAATTTTATATTAAATGCTTTGTACTTTTATTTATTTTGTCGAATATTGTAATCATTACCTATATATTGTAAATGAAAAAATAAATTTAATACAGTTTAACTTGTAATACCCAGTAGGCTGTCATATACAATTATAAACTAGATAAACAGTCAGTTTGAAGCACGAGCATTTGTTCGACAAACGATACAAAATTTTCTCGAAAATTTTGTTCAGAAAACGGAAAGTTCGACATAAGAAACGTTCAACAAATGAGGTGCCACTGTATAAGAACCAAGCTGCCATTGACACTTGATGTTACTTGAACACTGGCAGAAACAGTAAGAGATTGTTTGCTAAGTATGCTAAGTATTTCCTGACATTCCCGTTAGTGGATGGGACCAGTCACCTACAATAAACTGTGAAGTTACCCAAGAATTTTTTCGCTCTAGCTGCCGTGCAAGAGGAAACCAATAGCTATGTAACTACTAGGTAAGTTACTTATATATCTACTTTACTTTATTTTTTCTATTTCTAATAGAAAAAAATTCTTATTTTATCATACAAAGGCAGTCCTCGGTTACCAGCGGACTCAGTTCAGAACACAACCTGGTTATAGGTGGCGATAATGGGACCAGGCCCCAGTTATCGGCACCACAAGCGCCATAAATCACAGCTTCGGTTAACAACAGTTTTCGCTTATCAGCACTCTGCCGAGAATGGAATCCCCACCAATAACTGGGGACAACCTGTACTACATGAAGGTTAAAGGACTCAATCCATTCCAGAAAGGTGTTCCTTAACCAAAATATCCTTTATCTAAGCAATATTCCAGACCTCTAAAAGTACAGTAAAAACTTTAAACTTTATTTTAACAGACCTAGCATGTAGAAATTATACAAAAAAGAACATAAACTAGGTAAACAGATGCAAATTTTCTCACTTTACCTATAGTAATTGGATGAGTTGATGGCTATGGGCAAGGTGGTGAGAAGGGATAAAAATGACAGGTAACTACGTTTCTTGAGTTGTTTCTCTCTTCATTCTCCTTCTCCTTAAACTTCTTGAAATTCCCCCTTTTTTTTTTCTAACCAAAAAATTTCAATGGGTTGTAGCTACCTGCATTTCAAAAATATCTCTCAAGTGGGAGAGAAAAATGTCATTCAGCAAGTTTATAAAAGTTTGCTACAGTTTCATCAGGGTGATATACTTCAAGGAAAATTTATTCTTCCCAATTTGAGCACATCTCTTTTATTAATGAACTACAGGCATACTCAATTTCTCTCTTATCCAAAGAAAACTCCTCATCTGCTCAGCTATTCTGTTGCTGCTCTCGCAGAAGGCCCTGAACTAATTCTAAAATCAGCTCTTCTCTGTGCTCTTCTACTCCATTATTACTCACCTCCAATCCCACAGATTTGCCCAGATACACAGTATCCTCTTCAACAGGTTCAGCTTCAAAGCCTTCATAGTCCATTTCTGTAAAACTCACTGGTGTAAACCTAAATGCTTACATTTGGATAAGGTGGGAGATAGTGTCCAGTCTCAACAGGTAGGTGCAGAGACATGATGATCCAATCCAGGTAACAGTAAGCCCTTGCTCTTTGAAATGATTTTGTGTCCAGACTTCTCCACTCATGCTATCCCTCCAAGGATGGGTAGCACTACTAGCAGGCAGAAGGATAGGAATGGAAGGAAGACAAAATACCAGACGAATCCAGGGCTGTCACTTCTTATGTTACTTCCTACTCTTACCAAACTTCTTCCACTGTAGAGAAGACCAGCAAGCACTCTCCTTGCTGGGGGCAGAATGAGCACATGGCTTCCACTAATAAGTGTACAATACTTTTGGGGGGTCTACCATTGCAGGAGACATGAAAAGCCCACAGGGACACCCATGCCCCTCACAACCCCAATGATCATGGACAAAATACAAAAACATGGTAAGCAAAACAATCAACAAATAGAAATCAAGAAGCAATCTACTCATCCAATAATCAAGTCAAAGATGGGTAGCAAGTGAGTGCAGCACATCTACTCTTCTTGACAGCCAAATAAAAAGTGAAAGATGGCATTAGGAGGGCAAGGGGTTCTCCCCCTACTTACCCCATCTCCATCAGATAACAACCTTGTTACCAAGTTCAGCAACTGCTCCAGCTCACGATGAAGATTACTCCAATGTAAAAGGCAACAGTCTGTTTTTACATAGGTATAAATAAGTGACACAAACTACTCAATTTTATATCTATTTGTGGTGAACAACATTTTTACACTTTTTTAAAATTTTTTCTTTCATGCACCTTGATACATCCTGCATAGTTAAAGGCCTTTTACAATGAAGAGGTTTGCAAAAAAACTTGTTTTATTGTCCAAAAATAACATCTTTAAAAATAAGACTTCCTACATAGCGCCATAACTTACCTGAACTTCAGAGTCAGCATCTACAGGTGTAATAGGAAGCCACTGATCTTTGCCTTGATTTTTATGAAGATCTTCCTTTTTCAAGGAAACTTTTCCCATTATCTTATCTGTTTTCATCGGTCGATCACGATCAAATAAATAAAAAGACAGGAAACGAAACTGCCTTGGAATGTCAAACTGGAATTCTTCACCGAAGAAGGCACACTGACTGGAAAAAGAAATAACAATTCAGAACAGGAAACTGGGGTAGCAGCAATTTCATCAATTCCATAATTACATTATAAACTAACACAATTCAAACTACAGTAATTCCATCTAAATTTTATTAAATCATTCACATACAATACAGTAGTCCAAACATAAATGCCATAACGTACTCCACCTGCATAAAATTCATAACCATAAAAACAAGTACTAAACAAATTTCAAAAAGGAAGCTACATTCAGTGAGGCTGTAGAAGTTAAAGGGCCACCCACATCCCAACCACACACCCCACCAATGGCATTCCTTAGTCATGCCAAAAGCTCCCACTGTCTCTGGACTGTCTTTTGACTGAGCAACAAATATCATCCCTATCAGTCACAACTATTGTCATTCTGGGACCCAAGGTTCATGCTTTCCTTCCAGTTTCATGATGGTTGTAAGGACTGGAGTTCAGATATTCTTCAAGGGAACGATGGAGATGATGACACCTCGCACCCAAGTGACTCTTCAGAAGGCTGTTGGCATTCACTACTTGCCAAGCCCTCACTAGTTCCTACTTGAGGCTGGTAACTGGCTGGATGCCCAATCATCTCCTCTTATGCACATACCTCATGTGGTGTTTCTCACCCTTCTTTTGAGTCAAAAGCATAGCCTATACTGGAGAATATTGAATTACCAGTATTTCTGCCCTAGATGTCACCCATGTTATGCTGGTTACCTGGCTACTCCTGATATCCTATTTTGATGCTACCACCACATCCTTGAAAAAGGCTAAGGTGGAACCTTCCAAGGACCAAAGGTTTCCAGGCTATACAACATGAGGCTTCAGCTTGAGGTTTAGACTGAAAAAAGATAACATAGTTTCAACTTTCCATTTTAGACTAAAACAAGAGTAACTGAGCATCCTGGTTTGTTTTAGAGCAGTTCCCCATCTCCCATTTTCCATGATTTTTTTTACCAAATTGAAGAGCTGCTTTTAAACTGGTATAAAGCTGTTTTACAGGCTAGTGACAACTCTACGCCACATAATTACATATACTGTGCACTGGGATTATATACAACAGTAAGCTTGCTTTAAAAAATTAATCTGTAGGTTGGGAGAGGTTTTTGTTTTTCATTATCATTAATACAATTATATACAGTAATACTGTATGTGTTTTATGAACTGTAGCCTGCTGGTTTAAAGGCCAACTATGCAATAGTAATAAAAGCGGACTCTTTTAAAGAAAGCTGATGTATATTATTGCACTTAGTCCTCATTTTTCTCATTACAACTGTTCTCTGGGGAGATTGAGTTGCTGTGACAACTGTGATCAATTTTATTTGCTCTTCATTTTCTCACAGAACAATATTGCAAAGCTCAAGTTGACTTGCTTTCATCCTGGGGAGGAGTAGTATTTGAGAGGGATTTTATTGGACCAAAAAAGTACAACGAAACGCACATCAAACAGATAAGTCAAACCAAACACCATAAAACACATTTATCAAAGTTAATACCATACAGTGAAATGCTGGGTTCAAATCATTGGTCCGCAAAAGGGGTTTGTACAAAATTGAACTTTCTAAACCTTTGCAGGCAGCTTCAGTAGCCAAGTTATGGCTAATGATAAGAGATACACTTCTTTAGAAGGATATGGCTATGCTAAGCATATTTCATGTTCATAAAAGATACCAGGTTTTGCATGGGAGAGATTGGGGTAAGTACAGGGTATGATGACACCATGTACTATAGTAGTACCAATCTGTGGTGGGGGTTTTGTTGGGAAGAAAATCATTTATGTGCGCTGCCAAACTTCCATTCTAAGGAAAATTTTATGGAATATAGGTCGTTGTTATATAACAAAACTGGAGGGAATTACTCTGAAATATTTACTAAACATGGTTTTTATGTAGTATACAGTTGTTAATGATCAATATTTCAAACAGTTTTTCAATATCATATTTGAGAAACGTGGCATACATGTTGCCACATCTACAATCTCAATTCTTAGGTCAAGTATTGAACTCTGAGACAGTTAAGAAACAATAAACCCTTCATTAATCTCTTAAGAATGGTCAAATCTTATAAGCTTGGGTCCTTTGTGGTGAAGGTGAAGATTAGCGGATATAAATATAGTTGGCACTCAAACGTGTGTGTGTGTGTGTGTGATTAAATAAGGTAGTTGTCGACTTATGACTGCAATTGGTTCCAACCAACCGGTTGTAAATCGATTTGGATGTAAGTCGGCCCATGTTAATTTACCATAAGAATATTATACTAGCCTAGCCTGCACTAGGGTAATCAATACCATCTTTACATATAGGGTAGCCTAGCCTACACTACTCAGCATACTTTATACATATATCTTAGTAATTATTAATTTCAGCTGATTCTCTAGGTTCAATTCACATTGCCTTATGATAATTCAGTACAAAGAGAAATTGAATAACATTTAACAAGTTAGCCTCGTGTATACGATGAGTTTTTCATGGTACACATTTTGTATATAACGAATACAGTAGCCTAGCCTACAGTATACTACATATATGATATAATTTAGTAATTTATTAATACAGGCAGTCTCCTGGGTTATGACAGGGGTTTCGTTCTTGAGACGCGGTGTCCGCCGAAAATCGTTGTAAGCTGGAACATCGTCAAAAGTCCTAAGAAAACCTAACTTTTAATGCTTTGGGTGCATTAAAAACTACGTAAACTGCATTCTTATTGCATTTTTCATATAAAAAGCCTTCAATTATTATTCTTCCTTTTTGGAGTCATATTTCTTCTGCCAGATCGGCATTGTACGTAAGTGCTGTAACCCTGGAACATGTCGTAAACCTGGAAATAATTTCTGATAAATATAATTGAAAAGCGTTGTAACCTCGGAACGTCATAAGCCAAACCCGTCGTAAGCTGGGGACTTCCTGTATAAGCCAATTTTGGAGGGTCAATGCATTCTGATTATGATATATCAATAGAAAAAAAAAAAAAAAAAATTGGACACGAAACGGGAATCAGATTCGGACCGACATCAGCATACCTAATTGAGTGATGTCAGGCTGCTGACAGCTATGTATATTTATGAAATAAAAACAAAGAATATGCATCTTTTCTGTGAATCTTTGAAAAAGTTATGCATTACTGTATCCAATAACATTTTGTGTTCTCATATTATTGTATCATAAAATACTAACAAAACGCTCAATGTTTTGGTTTGGAAATCAGCTGATGGCAATTATGAGTTTAGTTCGCCGTGTTTACAATCTATTTCGCCGTATTTAACTCAATTCGAAGCGAATTGCCTTGGTTCTAATTAGCATAAAATATCTAGATACTTTACTTATATGATAAAGGGTAATTTGTCATTATATGACAAGTTTTTAAGTCGAAATATGAATTTCATACGTCTCATAAACTAAATTATTTTTTTGATTAACAGATTGCGTAAAAATATCACGATTCCGTCTGGTATTTTCACTAAATTTCTTCGTAGTACAGTAGTACCTCGTACTTTGAACTTAATCCGTTTTAGAAGGCTGTTCGAAGTACAATTTGTTCGAAATATGAAACAAATATCCCCATAAGAAATTAAGGGAATCAGGATAATTTGTTCCAGTCAACCCAAATAGTCCCCCTTTTAACATTTTTTCTATTATTAATCCCTTTTAACATTTTTTTCTATTATTAATGTGTTCAAAAGTTAAATTAAAAAGTGTAAAGTAATGAAACAGTATGTTATATGAAGTAAAATTTTTGAAATTTTATTTTTTCTGTGTATGATTTACAAACTGTTTGGTAAAAATGGCCCCGGCCAGCTGGGGGATAGATGGAGGAGATACGGGAACCCATTGAGCAAACCTAATTGGTTGCAGTATGCAAAGGTTGATAACAAAATCAATTTTATTCACATATTGGGTACAAAGATAATCAAAGGAATCAATAGTGTGTGTGTCCAATGGTGTGTTTGAGAGAGAGAGAGAGAGAGAGAGAGAGAGAGAGAGAGAGAGAGAGAGAGAGAGAGAGAGATCAGCATGTTTACACTTGGATCTTGAGTGCACGTAAGAGATTAATTATGCCACAATACATCAACTTACTGTTGGCAAATGGCAGACTTTTAAAACAAACAAGGATTTTGCAAGAAAATAAGTAATAAGTCAAGAATGCAAGAAAAGAAAAGAGAGATAAAATTACTTTTCACAAGGAAGCAGCTTAAACAAACAATCTAAAGCATGCAGAAGCTGAAAGCGGCGCCAGTTTGTTTATTACAGAGCTTAGTTACTTTTACATTAGTAAAAAATAGTAAAAGCAATAGTCACTAGACTGGTATTTTACCGTAGCAAAAATAAAAGTGATTTGGGCAGATCGAGTGTAAGTGAAAGAAATGGGCAAATAATCACCCCAGATCAGCTGATAAGTCAATGGGAAGCAAGAGCCGTTCCTCTCTCTCTCTCTCTCTCTCTCTCTCTCTCTCTCTCTCTCTCTCTCTCTCTCTCTCTCTCTCTATCGTCTCACTCAGCGCACCGAACACTGACTCGGGAAAGCATTTTTTTTTTTTTACTGAATTGCATTTGTTTTCATGTTTTATCATTATGTTAAATTTATTGTGAAATAACATTTTATTTTGCATGTGATAACATTTCATTTTGTATGTGAATTGGTACTGCATTTACGTACATATTAGGTACAGTAAACTCTGCAGACTCGCCACCATCCTCCCACTCTCCCATTGGTTCCTGATGCTAGTCACTGCCATAAGATCCTCCTCTCCTATTGGTCAGCATCTATCCCATCATGCCTCTATGTAAAGGCGTCGTTCGGCCACTTCGTTGCATCAGCGTTATCGTATGCACGCAGACTTTCAGAAACCTTTCGTATCTTGAAAACTTTTCGTATGAAGAGCTGTTAAATTTTTCGCATTGGCTTTCGTATCTCGAGTTTTTCGTAAGTTGAGCCTTTCGTATCTCGAGGTACCACTGTAAGTAGTTTACTTTATATCTCTCTTTCCTACCTGCCTCACTAGCATTCTTGCCATAGCTCAGTCGTCAATGTAGTTGTACTGTACCTTGGATGCCACATATTGTATATACTTGTGATAATCTCCTTATGTTTTGTATGTGGGACTAGTCCCAATTTGCATTTAGCCTTACTATGTACTCTTAAGTAACTGTTATGTTTTGTATATTGGATTAGCATTAAGGTTCGAATTGCTCTGTTGTTACTTGTTCTGTAACCTTATATTTAGATTATAGCAATTAACCTTAATTGATTTTGATTATCCTATACTTTTACTTGTGTGCTTCCTTCCTCTTTCCAAGCTTGTATGGCCATTTCTCTGGTACTATTTCACGGAGCGACACAGGCTAAGCCCAGAAAAGGGATTTTGACGAAGGAAAAATCTATTTCTGGGCAAGGACCTGTGTCGCCCAGTGAAATCCCACTCTTTCCTTTTTTACCCCCCCCCTTTTTTTTTGTCTTGGCCCAAGCTTGGGTGCTATCTGCAGGAATGACGTCAGAGGCGCTACCCGTAATGGTAGCGAGTAGTGGGCCTTAGATCGGCTCCTCTGTAAATGAGGGATATTGAAGAAGGATGAATCTAAATGGCAAAGGACCTTTGGTAGTGGTTTCACTCGCCCCAGAAACCATACTGACACCTTAAATAAGGTGAGCGAGCCAGAATACTCTGGCATTTCCATATTAGCTTTTTTCTCTGGTATCATAGCAATATTTATACCTTAGAAATGTGTGCTAGAGGGACATTTCAAGGAGCGACACAGGCTGAGCCCAGAAATGCACTTTTTGTGATAAAACTATTAAAAAAATCAAGTATGAAAATTTTTAATGGTTTTTCTTAAGTTTTAACTAACAAAATAGGCTGTTCTTAGCATTTTTATAGGGGTTCCAAACATTCGCGGGTTCTAACTTTTCACGGGGGGGTCTGGTACACATCCCCTGCGAATACAGGGGGACCACGGTACAGTATTTCTTGTACCATGTACACTAATACACTTTATTTACAGGTATAGTATAGTTTACGTCAGGCATTGTATGGTCCAAATTGTTGTATTTCATTGTTTATTGGTCAATTTAGCTTTATTATAAAATTTACTGTGGTGTTTTTGTAGGGCTTGGAATGAATTAGGCAACTTACATGTAAAACATGGTTCGAGATACGAAAAAATCAGGTTACGAAAGCCGCTTCAGAATGGATTAATTTCGTATCCTGAGGCACTACTGTACCTGTATCATATTGCTCTTAACTGTAACTAATTTTTGACACTGTCTGCATATACTAAAAGCACACTTCCAGTGAAGTTAACTCCAGGGATCAGAAAACTTTTAGAGGCATAAAAAGCTCTGGTCTTCAACTATCAGAAAGAACTAACATTTTGAAATTTATACTGCTAAGTGAATGTTAGGTAAGAATAATAGAAATATAAATTACTTACCCAGCTGTCTTTTCAATAGGAGCTGACCGAAATATCTCCTCTTGGTCAAGTGATACTGTACAGTATACATCCCTGGGACTTGCATTACCATGATTTCGAACACCCAGATTTTTTGCTTCACCTGTAAAAATCAAAACATGGATAAAAGGCAATGATATATTGCTAGAAACAACATTTTTCCAAAACAGCTACAGAACATAATTTCTATGATAAATTAATAATAAAAACTTATTTCAAAACATTTCAATGTAAATCCTCATAGTCACTTCACAACCTCATGGGGGCATGCAAACCATGTTAGTAGCTATGATAAAAAAAAAACATACTTTTTCAATTTCAATTACAATATGTCTAACTTGCACCGGGAGGCCAAACAAGGATTTCTAATGATACCACTGGGGTTTCAAATTTTATCATATATTTGCATGAATAATGAAATGAGTACAAATTCACAACTAAAAACAAAGAAAAGAAATGCAATGGAAAAATGTACAAAAATGAAAAAAAAAATAAAAAAAGAGAACATAAAGCACAATGGAAAAATAAATTGACAGTAGTATGTCTGTTTGATTTTATTTAAAATATAAAGCAGAAAGCTTTCATGACTTGCATGGTCCTCCTTGTCAATCCCAGATTGACAAGGAGGATCATGCAGGTCATCAAAAGCTTTCTGCTTTATAACAAAATGAAACAGATTTATTTTCCATTTTATTGACTCATGATTATGAGTTTTCTTTGATAAAGCACAATGATAATACAATATAATTGTAAAATTGATACAAGTGAATACTTAGCAGTTAAACACAAATACAAAAATTACTAATCACTACAAATTGAATTCACTCTTTCACATGCAGGTAATGACTAGAATGAAATTCACTTAAGTATCCCATAAAATAACTGCTATCACAATTTACCAACAAGATGACTTTACCTGAATAACATAAATTCTGTTATGACCCAACAGAATAATTTCACTGTCACTGAGGATAATATGATATTTTTATATTAAGGTTTCACGTATACTTCCCAAACAATTACATAGTTGTAGGTTTTCTTACCTGGCAGTCGACAATTCAAATTATTTGGTGGCAGTGGTACTGCCGTTGTTAGTGAAGGTGGCAAAGAGACCTGCCCACTTTCAGGAACACCCAGTACGGCTGAGCTAACTGTCATCATTTTGTTAAGCCACAATGTACATCTGTGGGAATGAGCTTTGTTTATGTAATTTTTTGGTAAGTATGTATATGTGAAACCTTATTTTATTAAAAAATATTTTTACATACATGACTTACCAAACAATTACATAGCTGAATCCACATTCCAAAGAATGAACGAATACAGTATTTAGGCCAAAGGCCAAGCACTGGGACCTATGAGGTCATTCTGTGCTGACATGGAAATTGAGAGTAAAAGGTTTGAAAGATGTAACAGGAGGAAAACCTTGCAGTTGCACTATAAATCAATTGTAAGGAGAGGGTGGAAAGTAAGATGGAAGAAAGAGAATATGAAAGGAGGTACAGCAAAAGTAATGAAATGGCAGCTAGGGGCCGAAGGCACACTGCAAAGAACCTCAAGTACGTAATCCCTACAGTGCACCACATGAGGGTGCACTAACAACACTAGCCCCCTACGGGGTACATTCCAAAGAAGGTGGGTAAATGGACGGATGTTATTTCCAATCTTCAATATGTTACTGGTTTAAGAAACAGTAATATGCTCATATTACAAAATCCTTGCAGTACCTTACCTGGTAAGTTCCACGCTGGACGAGTGGTTTTCGAGCTGGGCTGCCAATCTGGTGGTCCCAGGTTCGATTCCCCGCTCGGTCAACGCGGAATCAGAGAAATTTATTTCTGGTGATAGAAGTTCATTTCTCGATATAGTGTGGTTCGGATACCACAATAAGCTGTAGGTCCCGTTGCTAGGTAACCAATTGGTTCCTAGCCACGTAAAAATATCTAATCCTTCGGGCCAGCCCTAGGAGAGCTGTTAATCAGCTCAGTGGTCTGGTAAAACTAAGATATACTTATACTTAACCTTACCTGGTGAAAGAGCAGCTGCAGGTGAATACTGCCTCTCGTTGGTACTCTCATTGCCTGCAGAACATGTGGCAGCAATGGTCTGGGTCGTCCCTACTCATAGTGGGATTTTTGTAATAATGGAGGTTCACCAATGACAAACAAAAATAAAAGTTTGCCCTTGCCCTGGCAAAGACCATACAACCAATTCAAAATACAGTCACCTATGCTATAATTAAAAAAAACCACACCCCTAACCTCAAAATACTGAGGGTACTCTGGTTACGTTGTACCCCCAGGCTACCCAAAAACAATAACCTCAAATATACAAGGCAGGGAGACAGTAGAGGGAAAGAGGTCCCCCATGCTTCCTCTCCCAACCCCATACCCGCTATAGATAATGGCCCCAGCCTATTACAATTTTCAAAATCGGTTTCTATTTCCTTAAGATAATGCAATGAAAACACCGACTTTGATCTCCACAACGTCGTTTGGAGAATGGAGGATACTGACATAGTATTGTGTCTAAAAGGTAATGAAGTCGCCATTGCTCAAATTTCATGAGCTTTTACCCTCAAAACATTAAGTACTTCCTCTTGGACTTCAGAATGAGCTTCCAGAATAGTGTTTGGAGAGAGGATGGGAGGGATCTCTCACCAATCACCAAAGCTGGTTTGAACTTCCTCTCAAGTTCTTTATCCTACGAAGATGTCTCATGGTCTTTACAGGAAACAACATTCACTCTTCTTCCTCTAGGCCCAAAATGTCCATCAGGTTCCTTATCACAAAAGAGCGAGGCCACGGCTTCGAAGGTCCCTGTTCTTAGCCAGAAAATCCCCAACATAAGAACACACTGCATTGATTTGAGTGAATCCTATTTCCTTACTATTAACCTGGATCTCACTCACTCTACCAGCTGTTGATAAAGCAAATAAAAACAATGTCTTCTTCGTAAAGTTCTTCAGGGAAGGAGAACGTAACAGTCTGAAATGGAGACTGGATAAACACCTTAATACAACGTCCAAGTTCCTGTCCACTTCTCCATACTTTCCCACATTTGATATCTCAAAAGATTTAGTGAGGTCGCTGATGTCTTGATTATTCAAAACATGACATTTTTATAATAAAATAGTCTTAATTGTACTTGCCCAGTAATTACATACTAGCTAAGTTTCACTCGCCCAGCAGTTAAATTCTGAAATTTGCGGGTCTAACTTTCTGTCTGTTCTGGTTAGGTAACTACCACCACACCCACTTTTCGGGAAAGAGAGGAACTCATTGGCAAAGAGCTCAGTTTGTTTCATGCCCTTAATAAGAAAAAACCATGCTATGGGATGGAGGGTGGGCTCCAATTATACAATAACTGGGTGAGTATAATTTATTTCATTACAAAAAAATTCATTTTTAATTATGGGACTTACCCAGTAATTATATAGCTGATTTCCACATTGAGGGATGGTGGAATGCATGGATGTTTCTACCTCAAAATATTAACACTGTAACTAGAATAAAGATAGAAAAAGATTTGCCAACATTATATAAAAATGTTTGCTGATTCCTTACCTGATAAGAGTTGATGCAGGAAGTACTGCCTCCAGTTGTCACTCATCTTATCATGCAGAGGTATGGTGGTATAGCCAGCAGGTGACTATTATTTTAGTGGGACCTTTGTGGCGAAGGATATTTCCGATGGCCAACAAAGGATAAGTAAATTGCCCCTGCACAGGGCTCAATACCTATAATTCACCAGAGAAAAAACTTATTTATACATCCAAAACATGTCTAAATAATAAAAAAAAAAAAAAAAAAACACCACCAGCCTACCAAAGGACTGGAGGATACTCAAGTACTTCGTGCTTCCAGGCTTCCCCCCCAAAAAAAAATTATATAAAGGAGAAAAAAAGGATTTAGGAAGAGTTGCTTCATACACTTCCTTTCCCAACACCACACCAGCCGCAAGAAAAGGACCCAAGGTGCTGCAATCATTAAACACCGTTTCAATATCTGGAAGATAATGAGATGCAAACACAGATTTACATTTCCAAATTGTAGGGTTTAAAATTGCTAAAGACAGGTTTCTTTTAAAAGCTAGAGAAGTAGCTACTGCTTTAATCTCAAGGCTTTCACTTTACATAAGGCGAACATGTCTTCTTGAACTGATGAGTGGGCCTCGCGGATCACATCTCTTAGGGAGAATGCCCATGCTTTCTTGGACAAAGGTCTAGACAGATTCTTGATAGAGAACCACAGACATTAAGAGTCGCTGTGAATGTCCTTAGTTCTAGGCAAGTATTTTAAAGCTTTCGCTGGGCACAATGATCTTTCCACATCGCTGGATCCCAGAACTTCCGTCGCTCTTAATAGAGAAAGAAACGAGGCCATGGGTTAGAGAGGGACTTGTTCTTGGCCAAAAAACTTCATTGATCCTCTTTGCCGTTGCCAAAGATATCACAAAAAGGGTTCTGATCCTCTTTGCCATCACCAAAGATATCAGAAAAAGGTTTTTCTAGTCAAGTCTCTTACAGTATGTTGAGATTCCAACGAACAGTAGGCGAATCTTTACTCTTGGAGGTGTCAAAAGACTTAATAAGGTCTGAAATGTCCGAATTAGATTACAGGCCCAATCCTCTATGACAAAAAACTGAACCAACACGGCTCTATAGCCCTTAATGGTGGATTTTGAAAAGTCTCCGTGCTGACCTTAAATACAATAATAGTCTGCTATTTAGGTCACAGAGGTATGAGAAGAGGAGACATTTGTGCTTGGGCACCATTCTCTGAAGATTCTCCCACTGTTTTGATGAACGACATTAGAGGATTGCCTACTGCAGCTAGTGATTGCCTCTGCAACCACTTTAGAAAATCCTTTCCTTCTAAGAAGTTTCTTGACAGTTTGAGGCCTGTCAGGGCCAGAGACAACAGTCCTTGGTGGAATCTTTGGAAGTGAGGTTGTCGGAGTAGCTGCTTCTTTTGGGGAAGCAGCCTTGGGAAATCCACTAGGTGGTTGATGACATCGGGGAGAACGGACAGAACGGTGCTTTCAGAATTAGAGATGTCCTAGCGAGAAAAAAACTTGTTTAACACCTGTCTTATCAAACTGAATGGGGGAAAGGCATACAGATCTTTGTTCGACCAGTCCAGGAGGAAAGCGTCTACTCACCAGGCTTGGGGATATGGTACTGGCGAGTAATACAGAGGAAGATACTAATGGTCCCAAGATGTGGCAAAAAGGTCCATCAATAGTTTTCCCCTAAAGCTTCCACAGATCTAAACAAACCAGTGGATCTAAGGTCCATTCAGTTGAGAGGACTTAGTTCGTCTGCTAAAACATTTATCCTTCCTTGGACAAACATGGTAATTATCCTGGTGTCGTTCTGGTCTGCCCATAAGAGAAGGTCTCTCGCTGCCTCGTACAGGGAGAAAGACAGTCCCTCTTTGCTTCACTATGTAAGAGCGCGCTGTCGTATTGTCCGAGTGGACTACAACTGTCTTGTTTTTTTACTTTTTGAGAGGACTGAAGGCCTAAATGTACTGCCTTGAGTTCTTTCACATTTATGTGGAAAGACCTTTGTTTTGGGAACCATACCCCTAACGCCTTGCTCTTCGCTAAAAGAGCGCCCCATCCCAGATCCGATGCACCTGAAAAGTAGTTCAGGTCTGGGTTCAAAAGAGACTTTCCTTGAGAATATCTTTCCTTGCAGTTCCACCAGTGAAGGTCCTCCTTTATTTCTCGTCACTGGAAACAGATACGAGTCTGGAAAAACCTTCCTGTTCCAGTTTCCTTTAAGAAAAAACTGTAGGGGTCTGAGATGCAGTCTGTCAACATATACAAACTGTTTCATTGACGATAGAAAACCGAGAAAGCTCATCCAATTGTTGGCTGAGCATTCTTCCAGAGAAAGAATCTCCTGTACCTTCTTTATGCAAGCTTTTTGCAAGATTCTATCCTTTCCGGTGTTGGAAAAACCCAAAAATCCTGAGACACTTATCACCATCCCCAAATATTAAATCCTCTGAGAGGGGATCAATTGGGACTGATGGTTTACGAGAATTCCTAATTCTTGTACTAACTAGTCTTCCTGAGGTCCTCTGTGCACTGACTCTCTAAATAGGCTCTGAGAAGCCAACTGTCCAAATACAGGGAGATTCTCACCCCCCTGTAGGTGGAGCCACTTTGCAATGAGAGCCATCACTCTGGCGAAAACCTGAGGCACCGTCAAAAGACCGAAGCAAAGAGCCTGAAATTGATAAACCTTTCCCTTGAACACAAACCTGAGGTACTTCTTCAAGCTGGGGTGAATAGGAACATGGAAATACATGTCCTGCAGGTCTAAGGACGTCATCCAATCTCCTGGGCAAATGGACGACAGGAGATTGGTTTGTTTCCATTCTGAATTTTGTCATGACGAAGATGGGACACCAGCTTCCTGATGACTTGAGGACCACAAACAGACGGTTGTAAAAACCTGGAGAATGAAGGTCATGCACTGGCTCTATTGGCCCCTTTTTTAAAAGACATAACTTTTTCTGCAAGCGCCGTAAACTTCCCTGACCATTGCAAGTAAGCGGTCAAGACAACCAGTGTGTTGGCTAAGGGAGGCATTTTCAGAAAGGGGATGATATAAGCTCCTTTCAGCACCTTCACTACCAAGCCTTTGCTCCCTTTTTCTGCTAAACCTCCCAAAATGAAAGAAGTATGGCTCTGACTCGAGTACAGAGGAGGGTCTCCTCACTTGAGAGAGCCTTAAGCAGAGGTCTTCTTGACTGCTTTCGTGGCAAAACAAGTACTTCCTGTGTAAAGGGAGAAGGATCTCAGTCTGGACCGAAAGGGTTGTGGCCTCGAAGGAAGAGACTGCTTCAAACTTACAGCAGGAGTCTCTTTAGTTCTCTTGGTGGACTGAGCAAGAAAATTCTGCAACTCAGATGTTATGTCGAGAACTGTATACTGGGGAAACCGATGTCTTTTGTCCAGCAGAGAATACAGCAATGCCAATCTTTGAGTAGCCCTAACTCCCTTAGAGGTGTACGACCACCAGAGCTCCCTTTCTTCAGAGTGCCTATCGTGTAAAGGGAAGCTAGTTCATGGGAGCCATCTGTGATTCCTGTCAATACCAGAAAAACTCCTAACCAGTCTAACAAAACTAGCAAGACCGAACAAGATATAATTTTGCAAGCCAAGGCACCCACTGCCCAATCAAGAAAGTTCATAACTTAAAACACCTTGAAGACATTCTTGAGTAGATGCTCAAGTTCCGAGGCCGAAAACAAAATCTTGGCCAACGAAAAAGCAGAGCATCTGGCCTAATCCTGAGAAGTCCCTTGGGAAGAGGCACAGATTCCCAAGGAAGGCGCCTCCTTAGTGGCATATGAGAGATAGCTCCATCTCAAAATTCTAGAGGGAGGAAAACTAAAAGAGGTCCTGCCTTGATCCCTCTTTTCTGCTTAGCCAGGCCTCTATGTCCTTAAATGCTTTCTTTGCTGATGAAGAAGGCATCAACTTTGGTAAGGTGGACGAAGCAGGCGGAGGCATATCCATCACTAATGCTGATGTGGGCGACAAGGGAGTTGTAGGCGAAAAGGTCAAATAAGAAGCCAAAAGGAACTAGAATAAGGCAATCAGAAGATAATTGCTCGGGACTCTCCTAATGGCTGCATGATGGCTGTGGAGCTTTTCTCTTGTCCCACCCACATTCCTGAAACTCTTGTCCCCCAAGAAAGCTCCCCAGCCCGTCTGATGGGTCACAGAAGAACTGTAGGTCGGGGTTCAGAGTGACCAGAGAGATCCCTTCCTGAAGTCTCTCCTGCGAAAACCACCAACAAAGATCTGACTTTATTTCCTCTGTCAGGAGAAAGACGAATGAATCTAGTTGAGTCTCCCGATTTCAATTTCCCCTCAGAAAGAATTGGAGAAACCTAAAGTGGAGCTGGCCTAAAGTTATGAAACTCTCCACAGATGCTAGTTTCAAGGAGGCTCATCCAGTCTAGTGCTGAGAATGATGGCCAAATTAAGGGGGCTGGCAGGTACCCCTATAAAGAGGACCCCACCATTCGCATTCTCTGGATTCACGGACTGACACATTTGCGGATTTCTCTCTGAAACATTTCCCCACATCATTCACGGAATATTCGCAATATTTTTCTATGAGAAATTTCCAGAAATTCCTGTTTTTTTTTTTTTTTTTTATCAATTTCATCATGTAATACACTTTTTGTGATAAAACTATTAAAAAACCCAGGTATAAAAATTTTTTAGTGGGTTTTTCTTGAGTTGTAACTAACAAAATAGGTTTTCAGCATTTTTATAGGGGTTCCAACTATTTTCAGGTTCTAACTATTCACGGGGGGGTCTGGTACGCATCCCCCGCGAATATGGGGGACAACTGTATATGGGGGTATAAGGCAAAAAAAAAAAAAAAAAAAAAAAAAAAAAAAAAAAAAAAAAAAAAATGCTGTCATGATAAAATATCAAGGCCCATTGTATGGCAATGGAAATTGCGTACGTGAAATATTTTGTCAAAATTCCTCTTACTTTCGTAGTTACAGGGGTAATTAGTACTGTATACTTAACTTAGTAAGCCAAAACATTGATCCATACTGGAAAATGAATATTTCTTCTGTTATCGTAAATTTTGATAATTATTGTCTAACAAATTGTGAGCAATGGCATCTGTAGAGATTCCATGAGTCGCAGGAGGTAAGGTTCTCATCTTACCACCCTTCAGTGCGAGCAGAAACATGATAGAGGGTACACGTTCAAGTTTCACCTCTGACATTCTCTTGCTTTTAAGTCTGTTTATCATTGTTTTGGCAATTATTCCCTCATGCAAAAGAGGAAAAGACAGGGAAAACTTTTCGTTAACATACAGAAGAGGAAAATTCGCTCTGATAAGCCAAGTTACTGAGAAAGAGGGAGAGAGTTGCATAGGATGGAGTGCCTTGTCTCGCCTGACGCAGTGCCCCAGGCTACAATCTATGAGCGAAGGGATCTTCATTTATGATGGGCAGGTCCAAGGATGGAAGCTGGAGCAGGTGTAGGTACAGAGGCAGGAACAAGCGGGAATGTCCGGAAGCCTAAGGACAGGGAGCGGTGCCTCATCACAACCAGCAGGGGAAGCACTGCAGGGACAGGAACTAGTGAGTGATGGGCTGTAGAAGTGGTCTGGTCACCATTACTACCGTAGGCGATACATTTGTCGGGTGACGAGACCAGACCAGGTGCGCTGCAGGCACCTATACTGAAGTGTAACAGCAAGCCTGGATCGATAGCCACCCCATAAAAATCCACGCTAGTTCTAAGTCTGACACCTCATCTGCGTAAGTAAAAAGTTCAGAAATTAATAAAGGGGGTTCCCCCGAAACGAAGGGAGGACCCTAAAGGAGCAATTCACAGGTCTGGGACCACAGCCCTCTCTGACTCATCGTAAGGGGAAGAAGATGAAGGTTCCCTCAGAGGGGCGACAGCAAGTGCGGGATGATTGCCAGGAGAGCAAGCGGTAAATAAAAAGGTAGAGGAGGTTAGTACCTCGATGTGGTGGGAGATATCTTACCCTCATCACAGCTCTTCCAATGTATTCCTCCTCCCAGCAAACTTTCCCCACTGTGTCATAGACCAAACGGAGCTCTCCGCAAAAACAAAAAAATAAAAAAAGGTTGCACTCACGCCACTGCTATGATGGGCAAAGGGCGTGAAGATCAATCTATCCTTATCCTGGGGCAGCGCCCAGGGGCAGGGTACAAGGCTGTTGCGATTCATAGATGCATGATTCACTATATCATAAACACAATGTCACAACAATGATCATAACTTATAAAGAAGTTGCAATTCATGGGTTTGCATGATTCATAACAACAATCCTAACTTATAATAAAAAGTAACAAAGAAAAATCCCACCAGGATTGAAAGAAAACAGCAGCAAACAGTCAGGCAGAGAGCAGTGGAGAACACATCTAACCGCAACAATGGCCGAAAGCAAACTGGAAAGTTTACTTCCGGTCGGGGGGAATACCAACGACCGGACCGGTAGTTAACTACCTAACCACCTTGTAAAGAATTCAGCGGCCACGTCCAGGCTATGCCTTAAGTAATTCCTATAGTAAAGGACCAAGGGTTTGTATATTGTGTAGGAACAAGCATAATTTACCAAGGATTTGTATATTGTATAGGAACAAGCATAACATAATTTAATTACTCCAAGCCCGACTGATGGAAATTCATCTGGTAAATGGATGAAGACATCATACCACATACTAGGTACGTCACCTGTGGGAATATTTCTGGAAAGTAATGAAATAAACAAATCTTATGATTTTCTGATTTATGTAGCACAAGACATCATAATTTAGTATGATTTTCTGATTTATGTAGCACAAGACATCATAATTTAGCTATGTTAACATAGTTAAAAAGACCGCCTTCCCGCTCTGACTAGTACTGCAAGACGACATACATGGTACGTATAAGTGGGGAGGAGCTTAGTTACGTCAGTCATAACTAGCCAATCAGGGCAAAGAGGCACTAAGGAGATGACGCTACCTTTTTCTCTACGTACCTTGGCTGAGAATTGAGTTAAATACAGCAAAGTAAAATCGTATTTACCGTCAGCTGCTTTCCAAACTAAAAAATTGACTGCTACGTTAGTATCTATAATACGATGATATAAGGATACATACAAAAAAAAACTTCCTGGAAAACATGCATATTTATTATGCTTATATTCTATAATTATACGTAGCTATCAGCAAACCTACACTGCTTAATAATGCTGAAGTCAGACCGAATCTGATTCTCATTTCTTGTTCAATTTTATTTTGTACCGAATTATTGTAAGTCAATATGCATTGAACTGAGAGAATTAGCCGATATTGATAATTACCATACCGTATATATATGCATAAAGCCAAATTGAAAACCTGATCATCAGAATTACCACCACCTCAAGACGAACCAAATTTATCCACAGAAGGAAAAAGAACCTACAAAGATGAAGGAGAACTATCCAACACTTCAGACCCCGACAAACCCGAATCCACACCTCAACGACCAACCACAGACTTAGAAACCTGTTGAAAAGAACTCAGAGCAAGAAATAAAAGTGAAGAAGGCTCCAAAGACAAAATTATCACACTAGAAATTACAACAGAATCTGAACTAGGAAAAACCTGCGCTTCTCTTCCTGAACAATACATAATCTATTATCCCTACTCGTCTGTATCTGACCTAACTTTACATCAACCTCAAAACTTACACCTTGAGGGGGAATGGGGAAATCTGATGCCAAAACTACCTGCTCCGCAATGGGGGGGGGGGGGGGGGGGGGGGGGGTGGGGGGGGGGGGGGGGGGGGGGGGGGGGGGGGGGGGGGGGGGGGGGGGGGGGGGGGGGGGGGGGGGGGGGGGGGGGGGGGGGAAGAACCTACACCTTCGAGGCTTGTGGTTCTCCATGACTCCTCGGCACCCATTAGGGTTGGTTCTGGAACAGGCAGGACTGAAATAAAATGATTAGAATTAACTACTATATACTAATACTACCACTATCTCTATTCTCAGTTAACTTATTCATCAGGCTAGATAATAGGCTAGACATACTAGATGATAACATGTCCTCTAACTTCTTGAATAACTGACTCTAATTCCTTGTCTACTGGTTGTACCCCGCCACTGATCCTGATCTGCGGTTACTCTTCGAGGCTAAGGATTTCCAGTGTTTCATACAATTCCCCATTTGATCTACTGACCAAGACATACACTAATCACATCTCTGACTGACATTACACTGAACTTTCCTACATAAAATACAAAGAGAATGTCGATCATGTTTAAGGGTACTCATCCTACGCTTGCAGAACATGCAGCACCGATGAGTGCCAACATCTCCAGTAGTAGAAGGCTCGATTGTCGAAGCTGTAGACGAAACGGAAGCAGAGGCGTTAACAAATGACAATGTTTTATCTTCTAACTTATGCATAGCGAGTCCAAAGTACCGATCCAAAGTCAAAATTGGGAGAACTTCCAAAATCAAGTCAATAAAGCACAGATCCAGATGAAAAGGCATCAATAATAGACCAAAGTCGTAATCTGATATCCAAAATTCAAAGTCTTTAAATAGGGGTCGGGCTAAATGGCCAAAAGTTCGCCTGGTGTGTGACCAATCCGCACAGCATGGTGAACAAATAAAAATTGGTGGTTCCAGGCCCTGGCAGCCAGTATTTGCAGCAGTGTTGCCAACAGTACCTCAGGTAACTAATTGACAAGATTTTACCTGCAGCGTTGGTAACGCTGAGTTAAAATTTCCACTTTGTGGGTATAATAATGGGGATGTAGTTTGGGCTGGTTAGTGACCAGGGCTAAATCAGAAGTTCAGGGAGTGTATTGCAATACATGAAATCAAGGCAGCTGATGTTGCGAAAGGGGTCACTTTATTAACAAAACAGAGATCCCAACTAGTGGAAGATGTGCAAAAATGAAATTTTCATTATTAAAATGAAGTTTTATTGTATACTTACCGAACAATTATAGAGCCGTGATTTCCACGAGCGGCAGGATACTAAATTCAAATTTAGCGCGTCGGCGTCGCCAACACTGGTGGTGATGACGTCATCTCCCTCCACTCGCGGGAGAACCAGGTACAACTGCCCAGGTGAATCCAATTCTTTCTGCCCTCCGTCCGTACCACTAAGGGGAGGAGGTGGGGGGTATAATCATAATTGTTCGGTAAGTATACAATAAAACTTCATTTTAATAATGAAAATTTCATTTTTATTGTAGTGTCTTACCGAACAATTATAGAGCTGATTACACATTTATGGGAAGGTGGGATTCAGTGGACCACTAGTATTTTTTAAATGTTACATTTATTGCAATACCAGTAAACACTCAAGGTGTCTGTTGTACCTTACCTTGTAAGAGAGCTACAGCAGACTGTTACTGCCTCTGGTCGGTGCTCTTCTTACTATTGTAGAGGAATTGGAATTTGCCCAAAGTTAGCCTCTACAGGAGTGGAATCCTTCCGTAGTTCAAGCGAGTCAAGGCTGACTGACGGAGGATAGTAACAACAAAGATTGCCCTTGCCCTGGGCTAAGACCAGAAATTCAATCATACAAAACATTTGTCACCAACACCAGATTTAAAAACATATATACCCAACCATTGTAAAATCTGACCTAACAGACTGGGTGAGTATCCCAGGTACTCAGTACCCCCAGCTTCCCTTGAACTCGACAACCTATTCAAGGTGAAAAGTTAGCATAGAGGTGACGACCCCTGTGCCGTTTCTCCCAACACCATGCCAGAAACCGCCACCGGACCTAACGTTTTACAATTCTCGAAAACCGTTTCTATCTCTTTGAGATAATGACTCGCCAAAAAAAACCGAATTCGATCTCCAGAACGTGCTCTGAAGAATCGAAGCTAAAGATAAATTCTTTCTGAATGCTAAAGAAGTTGCCACTGCTCTAACCTCGTGAGCTTTAACTCTCAGAACGGAAAGATTGTCGTTCTCGGACTGCGAGTGAGCTTCCCTGATAAGCTCTCTAATAAAGAACGATATAGCATTCTTAGAAAGAGGACGAGAGGGATTTTGAACCGAGGTCCAGAGCTTAGAAGATTGTCCTCTGATACCCTTAGTGGCAAACAGATACTGCTTAATAGCCCTGACTGGACATAAGAGCCTTTTCTTCCTCCTCATGTCCAACCAAATCAGATAAGTTCCTTACCACAAAACTCCTCGGCCAAGGATTAGAAGGATTCTCATTTTTGGCTAGAAAGGTCAAAGATACCGAAAATACAGCATTGCCTTGAGAGAAACCGACTCTTTTGTCTATAGCGTGCAATTCGCTGACACGCTTAGCCAGAAAGCTAGTGCAATAAGAAAGAGTGCCTCTTAGTCAAGTTCCTGAGTGAAGCCGACTTCAAAGGCTCAAACGGTGGCCCCATGAGGAACTTAACACCCACATCTAAGTTCCAAGCCACTGTATCTTGCGGGAGCTTAGTGGTTTCGAAAGACCTAATGAGGTCCGACAGATCTGAATTGGAGGAAATATCCAAACCTCGATGTCGAAAAACCGAAGAGAGCATGGCTCTATATCCTCTGATCGTCGAAGGAGCCAGTTTCTTAGAGTTCCTAAGAAATAGAAGAAATCTGCTATTTCTGTTAAAGAGGTCGCAGAAGTAGAGACTTTAGCACTTCTACACCACTCTCTGAAGATCTCCACTTCCCTTGATAGAGTTTGTTAGAAGACTCTCTCCTACAACGAGCGATAGCTTCTGCAGCTCTTCTTGAAAATCCTTTCGCTCTGACAAGATTCCGGACGAGTCTGAACCCTGTCAGAGCTAGAGCGGACAAGTTTTGGTGGAACCTCTTGAAGTGAGGTTGTTTGAGAAGCCACTTCTCTGGAGGAAGAAGTCTGGGGAAGTCTACTAACAACTGGAGAAGGTCCGGGAACCACTCTTTCCTGGGCCAAAGGGAGCGATTAACGTTAGCGTTACATTGCTGTGCGACATGAACTTGTTCAGCACCTCTCTTATTAGACCGAACGGAGGGAATGCATAAGCTTCCAGACCCGACCAATCCAACAGCATTGCGTCCACCGACCAAGCTAGAGGATCTGGACTGGAGAACAAAAGAGAGGAAGACGGTTGTTCCTCGATGTCGCGAACAGGTCTATTGACGGTCGTCCCCAAAGGCGCCAAAGTTTCTGACAAATCTTGTTGTCCAAAGTCCACTCCAGAGGTAACACTTGCTCGTTGACGACTTAACTCGTCCGCCAGGACGTTCATCTTTCCCGGAACAAATCTCGGGACTAGCTGAACCTTCGCTTCGTTTGACCACAGGAGGAGATCCTTGGCTACTTCGTACAGAGGAGAAAGACTGAGTCCCCCCCTGTTTCCGCACGTACGAGAGAGCCGTGGAGTTGTCGGAATGCACTGCCACTACTCGGCCTTCTACTAAGCTCCGAAACTGTCTGGAGCCCTAAGAAAATTGCTAAACAGTTCCTGTTTACATTTATGTGGGAACTTCTTCTCCTTCTCCGACCAAGCTCCTGAAGTCCGTTGATTTCCCAGTAGGGCTCCCCAACCTGTGTCCGATGCGTCGGAAAAGAACTGTAGGTTCGGAGGATGGGTCGTAAATCTTAACCCTTCTTCCAACCTTGCTCGAGAGAGCCACCACCTTAGGTCCTCTTTTATTTGATCTGTGCCAGGAAAGGTAATCGAGTCTGGTTGCGTCTTCCTGCACCAAGAGGCTCTCAGGAAAAACTGCAGAGGTCTCATGTGCAGTCTTCCCAACGTCACAAATTTCTCCACTGACGGGTCAATTTGCCCAGAGCCTCATCCACTGAATTGGACCAGAACTTACCTTTTGTCCAAGAACTCCTGAACTGTCTCCAGACAGCCTTGAACCCTCTTCGGGGACAGAAAAGCCCGAAAAACTTGAGCATTCAGAATCATCCCCAAATAAAGGATGCTCTGAGATGGAACCAACTGGGACTTCTGTTTGTTGACCAGAATTCCTAACTTTCTGGCAAGATCCAGAGTTGTTCCAAGGTCCTTCATGCACAGACTCTCTGATTCCGACCGGAGAAGCCAATCGTCCAGATAGAGGGAGATTCTGACTCCTAATATGTGTAGCCAGCTTCCTATCGGGGATAGAACCCTGGTGAAAACTTGAGGAGCGGTCGCTAGTCCGAAGCAAAAGCGCCCGAAATTGAAACACCTTGCCTTCGAACATGAACCTCAGGTACTTCCGAGATTCGCGATGTATCGGAATGTGAAATAAGCGTCTTGCATGTCCAGAGAGGACCATCCAATCCCCCTGTCTGATTGGACTTCCAGAAACCGACCCCGAGTGAGGTCTCCATATGAAATTTTGTTTTTCTGGACATGCAAGTTCAGGGCGCTCACATCCAAAACCGGCCTCCAGCCCCCTGATGACTTGGGAACTACAAAAAGGCGATTGTAAAAGCCTGGAGGAAAATCCCCTTCTATCTGTTCTATCGCTTCTTTGAGAACAAGCGCTTCCACTTCTGCGGCTAGCGCCAGAAATTTGTCTGAGCCCGGAGAGTATGCCTGGAATGGAATTGGCACAGGTGAGAGCGAGGGAGGTGAAACGAGAGGAATACGATAGCCGAACTTGAGTACTTGCACTACCCAGGCTTCTGCTCCTCTGTTTTCCCATTCCTCCCAAACAGAGGCCCAGCCTGGCTCCACTTGGTGCATGAAGAACCGAGCTTTCATTTGGAAGGTTTGTTAACCTTGGCCGAGGCCTTAGACTGAGGTCGCAAATTCGATTTCGGCCGAAAGAAGCGCTTGGGTTTTCTCCCTCGAAAAGGCGCTTGGGCCAGAGGAGAAACCGAAGGAACAAGTCTCCACAGGAGCTTTAGGTCTCTTAGTAGACTGTGCCAGTAAATCCGAAGTAGATTTCTTATCTAGCGCAGACGAAATTGACAACACTACATCGTCTGGAAGGGAGATTTGTTATTCTTTTGCACAAAAGGAGCAAACAAGAGAGCAGACTTCTGTTGGGACGTAACCCTTTTAGAAGCAAAGGAGCACCAAAGTTGCCTTTTCTTAAGGGTACCAAAGGCGATGAGCGAAGCTAACTCATCACATCCATCCCTAATGGATTTGTCCGCACAGGACAACACCAATCCAATCCTCCGCTAACTCCTGGGAAAGAGAAGGACAGTCTTCGATCTTGGCCGCTAAAGCGCCAATAGTCCAATCAAGGAAGCTAAAGACTTCCAAAAGTTTAAATTGATTCTTTACAACGTGGTCCAACTCAGGCGCTGTAAAGAAAACTTTCGCTGCGGCGAAAGCAGATCTTCTAGAGGAGTCGATTAAACTGGAGAAGTCTCCCTGGGAGGAGGCAGAAACTCCCAGAGAAGGAGCTTCTTCCCCAGTTACATAAAACCTATACCTCTTTCCGGGAACCACTCTTTTCAACGAATGTCTAACCGCTTTAGATAGAACAAGTTTTGGGAGGAGAGGGTCTGAAGTTTTCCTCCTCATCAAAAAAAGTCGAAGTTGGGGAGCGCGAGCCGCTTTCTCAAAATAATCTGGATAAGATACCAGAAGAAGAATCTAAGGAAGGGACGTGAATAACACGAGAGGTGATGTGAATCCTCCTCCTCTACTTCTTCTTCATTCTCCGATACCGCCGAAGAAGTAGACGGAACTACAACCGGATCTGAAGGTTTCGAACCACCCTTGGACTCATTCATCCAGTTGGTTAACATCTCTAACTGCTTGCGCAAGGCGCCAGAGACGAATCAAAAACAGTTAACGAAGGCTTGGAAGAGCCTAAATGTTCGGCAGGAGGGGCGGAAAAACTACTTGCGCCTCGCTCGGAGCCGCCGAAATTCGAGGCGAAACAGGCGCATCAGGCGTAACAGACGAAAAGCGCCTAAAGAAACACCCTTAGAACTGCTAGCTACAGCGCTAAAACCACAATCTCTACTAGTAGATGGAGCCGAAAAAGGCACAGATTGAGGCGACGAACGAGCCGCTAACGGCCGCGGCGCAACCCTACTCTCAGGCTCCTTATACCGCTTGACTGGAGGAGGCGAAGAATCGGCGCCTGAACGCCTCTTTAAGGGACGCGAAACGGGCGAATCTCGCCAAGAGCGCCGCGCGACCGGAGACGAATCGCTTGAATCATTCGAAAGGCGTCTGACCGCAACACCTTTCCAACGCTTAACCGAGCCCTGTTGAGGCGCAACAGGCTCAACAAGAGAGGCGCCTGTCTGTGGGCAAATCCCGATCGACTCCCTTGGACGGTTCCGGTATGTCTTCTTCCCGGTGCGGGGGAGCTGGACAGTGACCTTTGTCTAGAGACGTGTCAGGACAGACAGACGCACCCTCAACTACACTCTTACTGAGTTCTCCAAAAACGTCTTAACTGAATTACCAAGTTGCAAAACCGTATTCGCTAGTACCGAAAATTTCTGATCTAACCTCGATTCCAGACTGGCAATGGTGTCGAAGAAACTACACGGGAAGCCGGAGAAGTGGGATTAGTAGGGAGGAATAGGAGGTGTAGTTAAAGGAGACATAACAATTTGAGGAGAAACAGAAGGAACAGATGCATCGCAAGACGAAGCAGAGCTAAGTCTACTTTCCCTAAGCGCTGCTTTTCTAATTCTGTCTTTAGCTAATTTCTCCGAGTATGAACTAAAAAACTTCCATTGAGAATCAGTCCAATCACTACACTCGTTACATGTTCGATCTGCTGAACAAACCTGTCCCCTACACTTAACACATTTAGTGTGAGAATCATATTCTAACTTGGATAATCTAGTTTTACATCCTGAGATGCAAACCTAACTCCGACAGGACTAGAAATCCGACATGGCAACGCCTAAATAAAAAGCAAAATAACAACAACGCCAAAAAAGAGTACTTCACCAATTCCGAAGATCAATTCCACCAGAAAAAAAAGCGAAGCAAAAGTCATCCAACCGCACCGACCACCGATGTTCACCGGACGCCGGCAGGAAAAGAATTGAATTCACCTGGGCAGTTGTACCTGGTTCTCCGCGAGTGGAGGGAGATGACGTCATCACCACCAGTGTTGGCGACGCCGACGCGCTAAATTTGAATTTAGTATCCTGCCGCTCGTGGAAATCACGGCTCTATAATTGTTCGGTAAGACACTACAATAAAAGCTTCTGTTAATGTGGATCAATGAAAATCAATTACTATGAGATTCAGGGTCTCTGTAACACGGTTTTTTGGACTTTGCTCCTTGTCAAAGGATCGGATGTAGCTGAAAGTTGACATATGTATATTTTACAACCACACACAAATTTTGTCAGCATTATCAATAACCTAAACCCGATAGTTTTATTTTTTATAGAGTAAAAATGATCTAGCCGACGCCATGGCCAATGATTACGAGCCAACCCCAAGAATATTTGTTTTTCTCTTCTGTTTTTATTTTTTTACTCTTCGTTTCTCGCGATCCTCTCTTTTTTTCTGATTTTATTTATTCCGTTTTTTAAGTGTTTTGTTTAATTTCTCTTTTCTCCTTCGTCTTTCCTTTCGAAAACATTCATTACGTAAGCAACCTAAACACCTTTTGACGAAATGTTGCCCCCGCCCATCCACCTGACAGAAAACTCCATCGGCTCTGAACCCAAAGACTTTATGAATGGCGGAACGATACATAGATGTGGGTTGGGTATCAGTGCTAGCGTAGTAATACTACTGTTGCAGTAGTGCCGCAACAGTAGTATTACATTATTAAGGAATAATGTAAATACTATGCATTTACATTATTCCTTAAGGGAATTATTGCTTTGGGATCCTTGAGGATCATTTATCACTTCTTACTGATTATATATTGGTATAATTGTTATGGGTTATAGATAAGTGTGATTATATATTGTATAATGTTATGGGTATTTTATGCATTGTTGAAATATGGTGGGTGTCCTATATATAGACAACATGTGGTAGATTCTAGAAGGTGTCTGTTGATGTATTTAAGTTGTGTTGTGACGTCATAGGCTGTGACGTCATAGACAAGATGGCGGCGGCGTCGGCAGGATGTAAACAATAACACGGGGCAGTAGAAAGCACGTGTTGGTGGTGTGTGGTTGGTAGGGGAGAGCTCTCTGTCTGGTAGGAGTTGTTTTTTGGGTGTAAGTCTCGTGGTGCTGGTGTTTTAAGGTGATTTCTGGAGTGTACTGGAGTTGGAGAAAGCGTACAGGTGGGTAGATTATTCATTTTTATAGAGAAAGAAAGGAGTTAGGCTAGGCCTAAAATTCAAACTGGTAGCCAGAGCGTGGTTGATCAAAGATGCCGAGGATCCGACAGTGAACAAAGGGAGACTACTAGATGGAGAAGGGAATGTCCTAGGTTTAGCGGGATACAAGAAGAATACAAAGAATGGAAAGGTCAAGCCGAAGATTGGCTATTGTTGTATGGAGAAGATACAAAATACCCGGCGATAGAAATGAGAATGAGCTTAAAAGGGAAAGCCCGAGAGCTAGTGGAAGCATTAGATAAAGATAAACTTACTGGTACAGAGGGTCCAAAGTTAATCCTAGAGAAACTAGATAAAGCCTATCTAAAAGACTCGGTAATGGAGAATTACGGTAGAATAAAAAGATACCTTCTAATAAGAAGAGAATCTAGTGAAAAATATGGCGGACTATTTAATTAGATACGAGAAGGCAGCATCTGAGTGTGAAAGAGCAATGGGGAAAGGCGCGCTTGAAGGCGAAGTCAAGGGGTATCATGTAATAGAGCAAGCAAATCTCACGGAAAATCAAAAACAAATGGTATTATCGGCTTGTGGGCAAGAAAAAGCTAGAGTACGGAACAGTGTCGCAAACAATGAAAAGACTATTTGAGGATTAGGGACTAAAAGAGGAACGGGAATGGTGGGGTTCGTCAGAAGGCAATGCCAGTTCTGGGAGAGGGAGGGAAAACCAAAGATATCGGGGAAGATGGAACCGAGGAAGGGGTGGTAGAAATCCTATAAACAAAGAAGGGAAGGTAACAGTATGTGCAATATGCAGCTCAGAATGGCATTGGGCTAGGGATTGTCCTCAGAATTTCATAATAGGAAGAAAACTGAAACAAGACTAGAAGAAAATAAGGTAAAAACAGAAAATGGGGACAGAAGAAGAAGAGGTTTATGTAGGAGAAGTTAATAAAATAGTGGAAGCATCATGGGAGGTAGGTTGATGCAATTTTGGACACAGGGTGTAAATCAACAGTTTGCGGGGAATTGTGACTAGCACGTATTGTCATGGATTTGAGTCAGGAAGAGTTGAGGAGAATGAGGGACACTAGGACAGAGTCTAATAAAGTGTTTAATTTTGGTGAGACATCTTATAAGTCCAGAGGAATAATAGAAATACCTGTGATACTAAAAAACAGAAAGTTTTATTTGAAGACGGAAATTCTGCAAGGTGATATACCCTGGCTGATAGGTAAGCAAACCATGAGTAAAATGGGTATGACCCTAAATTTGAAAGAAAATTGTGTCATAGTAGAAGTATTAGGGGGAATGAAAGTAGAGTTAAGAGAAGACGAACAGGGTCATTTAAGAGTGCCTATAAGGAGGAGGAAGGTAGAAGAATTATTACTGGAGGGGATTATGGAAGTTGAAGAAAACAGTCTATGGGCTCAAGGATGCAGCAAAAGCATGGTATTGTAAAGTGGTGAAAGTAGTGAAGGAGCTTCAAGGTGAGAGAAGTAGACTAGAACCTAATATATTCTTTTGGAAAAAGAACAATAAATTGGAAGGCATTTTGTGTACACACATAGATGATTTTTGCTACGGAGGAACTGAAGGATTCTTAAGGAAACGATTGGGAGATTGAAAGGGAAATTGCAAGTAGGAGAACAAGAGAGTAAAAGGTTCAAGTATATAGGAGTAGTAATAGAGCAGAAGGGAGAATAGATTTTCCCTTAAGCAGTGGCAGTTATATAAATTCCATAAGAGAACCAGAGGCTAGAAGATATACGGGTAAGTAGAGTGCTAGAAACAAAAAAAAAGAGTTAACAGAGTACAGATCAGTGGTAGGGACAGCTGAAATTGGGTATCATGACACACGATGCCAGAAATATCATATGATATTAGCGAATTAAGTAAAGCATTTAAAGAAGGAACAACTCAGGATATGAAGAAACTTATTAAAATTGTGAGAAAAACTAAGAGCATGATGGGCGAAGTTACAATAAGTGAGATGGAAGAAGAAAGGGTTTATTGGGAAGCCTATGCAGACGCTTCATTTGGAAACATAGAAGATGGCCATACTCAACTGGGTTATATTATTTCTTTGACAGATGGGAAGAGGAGAAGTCCCATATGGTGGAAGTCTAGGAAATCCAGGAGAGTGGCAAAATCCACCATTGAGGCTGAAGCCCTGAGTGTTGGGGAAGCTGTAGAAGGATTGATATATTTCAAGCATTTGTGGGAAGAGGTAGTAGGAGGGAGAAATTTAGAAGCCTTGGTTAACACTGATAGTAAAACACTAATGACCGCCATCAAATCGAGCACTGGTGTAAGTAGCAAGAGATTAAAAATAGATATTGCTGCAATAAGGGAAACCATTGAATCCGGGGAAATAAAGGAGGTGAGATGGATAAAAGGAAAGGAGCAAGTGGCTGATGTATTAACTAAAGCAGGAGTTTCAGGGGAATGTATTAGAAATTATGTAGAGGGTAAAGAGTTGGAGGACGAAGGAAATTAAGAGGGGAATACTAGGTTAGGAAACAGTCGGAGGGGAGGGAGAAAGAGATAAGTGTGATTATATATTGTATAATTGTTATGGGTATAGATAAGTGTGATTATATATTGTATAATTGTTATGGGTATTTTATGCATTGTTGAAATATGGTGGGTGTCCCTATATAGACACATGTGGTAGATTCTAGAAGGTGTCTGTTGATGTATTTAAGTTGTGTTGTGACGTCATAGGCTGTGACGTCATAGACAAGATGGCGGCGGCGTCGGCAGGATGTAAACAATAACACGGGGCAGTAGAAAGCACGTGTGTGGTGTGTGGTTGGTAGGGGAGAGCTCTCTGTCTGGTAGGAGTTGTTTTTTGGGTCGTAAGTCTCGTGGTGCTGGTGTTTTAAGGTGATTTCTGGAGTGTACTGGAGTTGGAGAAAGCGTACAGGTGGGTAGATTATTCATTTTTATAGAGAAAGAAAGGAGTTAGGCTAGGCCAAAATTCAAACTTACTACTCGAGAAATTAGTTTTTATAGCCAGAAGTTAAATTTTCTAATCCAACAATGCCCATGGTAGTCTTCTGTGTTATCCTGAATTATAACGAGGCCAAAGTGGGTGGAGCCTCGTGAAGTCATCATTCTGACGATAATTATTGGTGAAGGTTTAAAGTTAATCTACGGTACCGGCTATTTTTTTTCAGTAAATAGGTAGATAGCCAATAAATAAAAATTGTTTGACATTGGATAAAGCATGTGTCAAATCAAGCTTGTCTACTATGTTTTTGAAAATTACCAACTATTCCCTACATATTGTCAATCTGATTGTGACCTATAAAGTACTGTAATTTCTTAGGAAACCTATTTTGGGAGTTAGACTAATAATCGAAGTGTTTTTGTATTTATTAACATATTTGTTGGTTTGTTCATTATGACAATTATCAGTGGAGAGGTTCCAGAGTTCATAAAGGTGTACTGCTTTGCTTGTATTTAAATTTGTATGTCATTGTTGCCAGAGGTTTAGCCTTCGTTACGTATAGCCAATCATCCATCGAGAAAGAGGGAAGAAATGCTGCCATAAGTTACGTAATGAGTGCGTTCGAAACCTTTTCTCTGAGTAAGTTGGCCCGTCTTCAAAAAAAGTCACTTTTACATTATAAGTACCAAATTTATTCAACCTACGTAATGCAGAATACAGTCAAAATTTATGTGTAGATATAATATGTATTCTTAATAAGCGTTATATCTATGAAATGCATATATACAAAGTTATTGCGAAAAAACCGTGTTACAGAGGCCCTGAATCTCATAGTAGTGGGAGATGGTTGTGTCTGAAGCGATCATTTGTGATACGGCTAGGATGCTACATGCTGATTTATTTAAGTAAGGAAATGCCAACAACTAGTGATGCTCTTGGTGATTTCAGCAGAGGCTGGTTTGAAAAATTCAGAAAGTGTATGGGCATCCATAGTGTCGTACAGCATTGGGAGACTGCGAGCTCGGATAAACATGCCACAAAAGAATTAGTTGGTAAATTCAAAGAGTATCTTGAGGCTGAAAGATTCCTCCCATAACAGGTCTCCAATTGTGATGAGACAGGCCTGTTTTGGAAAAAATTCCAAAACAGACCTACATCACACGGGAGGAAAATTCACTGCTAAGGCACAAGCCTATGCAAGATAGGCTAACACTCTTGGTCTGTGGGAACGCCAGTGGGGATTTCAAAGTGAAGCCCTACTGGCGTATCACTCTGAAACTCTGCGGGTGTTTAAGAAAAACAATGTGATCAAGAATACAGGCAGTCCCCAGTTAACGGTGGACTTAGTTAATGGTGACATAATAGGCGGAGTTTTGGCTATCGGTGCCATAAGGTGCTGAGAACAGAGTTATGGCACCATATCTTACAGAGGTGCCATTAACCGAAACTCTGCGCCAAAAATTGCCGAGTTTTGGTTAATGGCTGTTTTCGCTTGTCACGCACCCCGTCGAGAACGGAACCCCCGTCGATGACCGGGGACTGCCTGTAAATTGCCTGTGATGTGGAAGGCTAACAAAAGGGCATGGGTCATGCAGCAAAATTTTGAGTGGAAAAAATGAAGCGTTTGGCCCAAGTGTGTAAAGATACTTCAATGAAATCAACTGCCCAAGTGCCTCCTGATAATGGACAATTCTCCTGCACATCCTCCTGGCTTGGAAGACCAGCTGTTAGACAAATTTCAATTCATCACTGTGAAGTTCTTGCCCCCTAATACCACTCCTCTCATCCAGCCTGGACCAAAATCATCTAGAACTTCAAGAAAATGTACACAAACGTACTGTTTCAAAGGTGCTTTGAAGTGACCTGAGACACTGAATTGACCCTAAGAGAGTTCTGGAAGGATCACTTCAGTATCTTTAATGGCATAAGTTTTATAGATAAGGCTTGGCAGGGAGTGATTTCCAGGACAATGAACACTGCTCATAGAAAATTGTGGCCAGAGTGTTACCTCGAGAAGAATTTCAAAGGGTCTGGAGGCTGACCCCAAAGACTCTATGCCTGTTGTGGAATCTATTGTGTCTCTGGGGAAGTCCATTGGCTTAGATGCCCAAAGGGGAGAGCTAACCACTGAGAAGCTGCAAGACCTTCAGCAGGAACAGCAACAAACAGCATTTGAGGAATCTGAGGAGGAGGAAGAGAAATGGGATACTGTGCCTACTTCAGTGATTAAAGAAATATTTGGCAAGAGGAGTGATATAACAAATTTTGTTAAGACACATCCTAACAAAGATGTTTCAATCCATGTCTCTAACATGTTTAATTTTTGTTATTTGGCAGGGATCCAGTGAATCTCAAGCTGGTCCTAGTGCCAGTAAAAAAAAAATGAAGTGGGGAAGTAACCTCAGACAGTGCCACTAAAAATGTAGAGAAGTAACCCCAGATAGGTAGATGATACCTGAAGTCCCTCTGGAGAGGGATTCCCCTTCCAAACAGTAACCTCTCAGTGTCTTCCATAATAGAAAGAGTCATGTTAAATGTTCATTATTCTTTTCATTATTCATTTATATTTATTTCTCACTGTTTTCTGTATGTAAAACTGTTTATTCCCTGTAAAATGTATTTTTAAAAATTTTTTCAGGGTCTGGAATGCATCAATACTATGCATTTACATTATTCCTTAAGGGAATTATTGCTTTGGTGTTTGTATGTTTCAGATATCATTGGGGGTTTCGGAACGGATTAAGTACAAAAGCCAAGGTACCACTGTATCTATAACAAGTTTCATTGGTGGCCAAACTAACTCACATGTGTACTAATATTGTGTCATATGATTTGGATGAATTTAGCAACAAGATGTTCATATAACTTCAATGATTCATAAATGACTCATGGCAACTGTAGTAGCTCAGCACTGGACAGAGAGCAATCAGCATGCCTCGAGACTTGATGGGGGAATGTATTGCCCCTCTCTATCCCATGACATCTTTTAATTTATTTGCTCATCAATATACCCAAGGATTGCAGTTGGTTTTAGCTCTTATCTTTTACGATAGTTCGTCAATTACAATTTTGAAAATTACATTGCAAAGAAATCTTAGTTGAAAAGTAAAGTGTAAAAAAATCTTAGAAAAAACATGTACTTCACAAAAAGTTACTGCATCTCCCCATCTCAGTAAATCTTATAAATATTTTATAATAAATATACTCAAAATTTGTTACTATTTTTAGTGGTTATGATATGGTGTGAGCTGCAATTATAATTTTGCGAAATAAAATAAAATAATTATTAGAAAAAACATGTATAACTTGGTTAAAATTAAGAGTATCTTGGAAAAGAGGCCCGCACATAGTAGTAAATATTCACTTTCAACTTCCCATGGAAGGTACAGAAAAGTTTAGAATTTTTTTTCCTCACACCATGTGCATTTACATACCTTCCTCTTTCCATTGTTCAGCTCAGTGGTCTGGTCAAACCAAGATATACTTAACCTTTTCTTCCCCTTGATGTATTTTTTATTTTTAAATTGGTCAACCTTAATGATTGCCTTGTCTGGGGGTGTACTTAATATATATTTCGCCCATCCTTTAAGGGTTAAGGGCAACTACCAGAGGCATGACCAAAAGAATCACTGGCATAGTAGTGGCCCTCAAACCGATAGACATCATGACCATAGACGTACTCACGGTCACAGCAGTTACAGGAAAGGCTTTGGAGGCCCTAAAGTGGGACATCAAACCTCCACACTTGCTCCCCTGGGAGGCCTTAACTCCCTAAGCCCCTCAGGGTCTACAACACCTGAATCATAAGTCAGGTTAAAGGCAGCACTCTCCCTTTGCCCTGAGGAGAATAATTCCCCCTCAGAGTGAATGGAGACCACCAGTGAGGAATTGTAACGGGCAACGTCCGTGCTCCGAAAACCAACTCTCTACTAACGAAGTACTAAGAGGCAGTGAAGGGGAAACCACTTCCTTAGGAGTAGCAATAGCAGGAGGAAATTTGGAAAGGGGTAAGAAGGAATCAGAAAGGATCCTGTGTCACTGGTGGAGTACTGTATTGCACTTTGATGACACTGGGAAAACTTGGCCAAACAAGATACTCACTAAATGGGCTTGATCAGTTGCAGTTATGCTTCCTGCACACCCTACTATGGGGTAAACAACCGACTGGACTGGCCAACTCACTGACTACTGCATTTTTGGCCACCCTCCGAAAAAGTACTTTAACACGTCCTGACACCGGAGATGGTCATCAGTCATGAGTTGTTGGTGGTGATAGCAGGAGCTCAAGACCTCTACTCTCCTTTCAAAGTATTTTCTCCAAAGTTAGAAATTAAGGCCATATTTTAAGATTTAAACAGAGGGTAATGAAAAGTGTGGCCGACGCAGTGCACACTACCCCCTTTACGCTTTCGAAATTTTTACTTACAATTAAAAATGTTTAGAAGCTTGACACCATCTCAATGTTTGCGGAGTCGCTTGTATCAACAAACTTCCCATTTCCTGTGCTAAATCCACACACCACTTGTACCCATAGACGCTGGGGCAATTTCATCACAACAATTGTAAACACGACTTCCAACCACTACTTATCCAAGGGAACTAAGGCATTCTTTGCGCTCTTCAATTGTTTATCAGTGTTGTCAATCGGTATGTGTTTACCCTCCAAACTGGGTATAAGACTTACACAAAACCAGGGAAATAAATGAAATTAGCATATCTATATGTAGTATATATACATATTACAGCAATTTTATTATTACTGCATTTCTATGACAACTAGAATTCATGGAAACAGTTTGTAAATGCATCGGCGTATGTGTGAAGCTCCACTAGATTGGCAACGATGAGTCCTTTTTTCGTCACGTCGTCTGCTTGTAAGTAAATCAGAAATATTTGTAATTTTTCGGGGTTAATTTGGTTGCAAAAGAGGGATAATAGACATGAATTAAATAAACATTTTGAAGTAACAAAGTAAAGTTAAACTAAATAATGAGTAAAGTAAACAATTAAGGGAATAAAGCTTTGCACCTCATACACTGCGTACTCGTGTGCTGGCCATAACTGTGTTTGTGGAGTGAGCGCTTAGGAACCAGGAACAGCAATGTTGTTCAAGTGCAATCTGAAGTAAATTAAGACCAAAACGTGAAAAATAACAATCAAATAAGCACTGTGGAGTTTCAGTTGTGATGGCAGTAAGGATAAAAATGTTATTGTTATAATACAATTAAGTTTGTTCATACTTACCTGGCAGATATATATAATTAGAGTACCCACCCTCCTCCCCTCAGGAGACAGTGGCATTGATAAAGTATAAATAGAAAATGGGAATGGTTCCTGATATCCGCCTCACAGCGGTGGGAATGGGTACTACCACCTGGCTGCCCACTGCGTGTGCCGCGAGTTTTGAAATTCTGTCGGACTTCAGAAAATACAGCTATATATATATCTGCCAGGTAAGTATGAACAAACTTAATTGTATTATAACAATAACATTTTGTTCATGCAACTTACCTGACAGATATATATATAGCTGAATCCCACCTTCGGATGGTGGGAAGAGACAGAATAGGATTTGTAGGAAACTAAATTAAGTAGATGATGTACACCTTGGTTCCTCACCTGTTAGCAAAGTAGACTCTGTGATTATTGTCACTTAAGCCTGCTTCTGCTCAATCAGAGTTGCCAGCCAGGTGGAGACCTGTAGTGCTGGTGCGCTCTGGATGCTCTGTCAACGGGGACGTGACCACAATGTGACAAGACCATCGAACCATACATATGATGGCTATGAAGCAACTGACCACCACCTGACCAACTAGACAAAGACCCCCTGAACGCTAAACTAATAGATGGGAGATCTTCACACAAGACTCACCAAAAACCAAAAACTACAACATATTAAAAAACTAACCTAACTCCTAACTAAGGGATAGGGAAAGAGCTACCTCCAGCCCCCAAAGACTGTGTCTGCAGAAACGTATGGCCCAAGAGAACTGCAGTCCTCGTAAATCGTTCTCACATCCCTTAAGTAATGTGAGGCGAAAACAGAATTGCTCCTCCAAAAGGTGCCATCAAGAATGTCCTTGATTGACATATTCTTTTGGAAGGAAAGAGAGGTAGCGACAGCTCTGACTTCGTGAGCTTTCACTCGCAAGAGGCTCAAATCAGTCTTCTGGCAAGATGAATGAGCCTCTTTAATGACGTCCCTCAGAAAGAAAGCCACAGCATTCTTAGACAAAGGTAATTCCGGTCTCTTCACAGAGCACCAGAGATTACCTGAGGGACCTCTTACCTCTTTCGTTCAATGAACATAGAACTTGAGAGCCCTGACAGGGCACAGGACTCTCTCTGGTTCTTGGCCCACCAGACTCGACATACCCTTAATTTCGAAGCTTTTCGGCCAAGGGTTAGACGGGTTCTCATTCTTTGCCAAGAAAGTTGGACTCAAAGAGCAGACAGCGTTGTCTCCTTTGAAGCCCACTAGGCTACTAAAAGCTTGGATTTCATTAACTCTCTTCGCCGTCGCCAGAGAAGTTAGGAAAAGTGCCTTCTTTGTCAAGTTCCGAAGAGACGCTGATTGAAGAGGTTCAAACGTACTTGACATCAAAAGTCTAAGAACTACGTCAAGGTTCCATGAAGGCGGTCTCGCCTGAGGAATCTTTGAGGTCTCGAATGATTTCAAGAGGTCATGAAGATCCCTGTTGTCAGAAAGGTCCAGGCCTCTGTGCCTAAAAACCGCTGACAACATGCTCTTGTATCCCTTAATGGTCGGGACTGCTAATTTCTGCACGTTTCTATGGAAAAGCAGAAAATCGGCTATCTGGCTCACAGAGGTCGTGGAAGAGGAAACTCCCTCCTTTCTACACCATGCCCTGAAGGAAGCCCACTTCGATTGGTAGACAGCTCTTGTAGAGGCTCTTCTTGCATTTGCGATTGCTTTCGCAGCTGCTTTCGAAAAACCTCTCGCTCTGGCCAACTTTTCGATAGTCTGAACGCAGTCAGACCCAGAGCGGAGAGGTTTTGGTGATACCTTTCGAAGTGAGGCTGTTTGAGTAGATCTTTCCTCCAGGGCAACGTCCTTGGGAAGTCTACAAGGAAAGACATGACCTCCGTGAACCATTCTCTCGCTGGCCACATTGGGGCGATCAGGGTCAACCTCGTCCCTTCTGAAGCCGCAAACTTCCTCATGACTTCCCCCATGATCTTGAATGGTGGGAAGGCATACAGGTCTAGGCCCGTCCAACTCCAGAGCAATGCGTCCACAGCGATTGCTCCTGGATCTAGGACCGGGGAGCAATACAGAGGAAGCCTCTTCGTCCTCGACGTCGCGAATAGGTCGACCAGAGGACGTCCCCACAACTTCCAAAGTTCTTGACACACGTCTTGTGCAAGATCCATTCTGTCGGCAGAATTTGGTCCTGTCGACTGAAAAGGTCCGCCCTGACGTTCTGCACTCCTGCTATGAATCTTGTCAGGATCGTGATCTTCCTCACCTTTGCCCACAGCAGAATCTCCTTTGCCAGGTGAAACAAAGCCCGGGAGTGTGTTCCTCCCTGATTCTTCAAATACGCGAGGGCTGTGGTGTTGTCTGAATTGACTTGTATAATTTTGTTTGTCAATTTCTCATCGAAGAACTGCAGAGACAGGAAGATCCCTGCTAGTTCTTTGACATTGATGTGCCAGACTGCCTGTTCCCCTCTCCAGGAGCCTGACACTTCTTCCCCTCCTAGTGTTGCTCCCCAGCCCGAAATGGAAGCGTCTGAAAACAACACTAGGTCGGGGCTCAGAAGATTTAGGGATAAGCCCTCCTGTAGCTTCTGAGGATCGAGCCACCATCTTAGATGGCTCTTTACCGACTCTGAGATCTTCAAGATCGCATTGAGATCGTCCTTGGCCTTCCATTCGTCCACAAGGAAAAACTGGAGAGGCCTGAGGTGCAGTCTTCCCAAGGAAACAAACCTTTCCAGCGAGGAAATGGTGCCCAGCAGACTCATCCATTCCCTCGCCGAGCAAGTCTCTTTCCCCAAGAAGGCTGAGATTTTCTCTAAGCCTAGCTGCTGACGTTCCTGGGACGGAAACGCTCGAAAAGCCACTGAATCCATCTGAATCCCCAGATACACGATGGACTGTGTCGGGGTCAGATGCGACTTTTCGAGGTTGACAAGAAGTCCCAGGGACTTCGCTAAGGCTAATGTTAACTGAAGGTCCTTCAGACATTTTTCCCTCGACGACGCTCTGATAAGCCAATCGTCGAGGTAAAGGGAAACTCGTATCCCTGAAGAGTGTAGCCACCTCGCCACATTCTTCATAATGATGGTGAAAACCATCAGAGCCGTGCTCAGGCCGAAACAAAGGGCTCTGAACTGCCACACTTTGTTGCCTAAAACGAATCTTAGGTATTTTCTTGAAAGAGGGTGGATTGGAACGTGAAAGTACGCGTCCTGCAGGTCTAAGGACACTATCCAGTCGCCCGGTCTCAAGGCTCCCAGAACAGACTGAGGCGTCTCCATCTTGAATTTGATCTTTTCTACAAAAAGATTGAGCCTGCTTACATCTACGACTGGACGCCAACCCGACGACTGCTTCAGTACTAGGAAAATCCTGTTGAAAAAACCTGGAGACTCCAGGTCCATGACTTGCTCCACCGCTCTTTTTTCAATCATTTGATCTAATAGATCGAACAAAATTTGTTTCTTCTCTCCCTGATATGACGGAGAAAGGTCTCTGGGAGTCGTGGAAAGAGGAGGAGGATCCAAAAAGGGGATCTTATACCCCTGCTCCACGATCTTAAGGGACCAAGGGTCCGTATCTCTCTCTCTCCATGCTCCCGCAAAAAACTTCAGTCTGGCTTCGACTGGTGTCTGAAGGACATAATCTTCACTTTGAGGGCTTGGGCTTAAAGGAAGCTCTTCCTCTTGCAAGCCCTCTCCCTCGAGGAGCTACCCCACGAAAGGGTTTAACCTTCTTAGGAGGTCGAACAAAAGATGAAGTGGAAGGAGCTGCTGGACGTCTCGAGGACTGGGCTAAGAGGTCCTGTGTAGCTTTTTCCTGCAAGCTACTTGCCAGGTCCTTGACCCAAGTCTGGGGGAAGAGATGGTTCATAAGAGGAGAAAAGAGCAGTTCCGCTTTCTGAGCGGGTATAACAGATCTAGCTGTGAAGTTACACAGCAGAGCTCTCTTCTTAAGGAAGGCAGTCCCAAAATGAGAAACAAGCTTTTCCGAACCATCCCTTACGGCCTTGTCCATGCACGATAGCACGCTGGACAGCTCCCCCAAACTGAGAGAGTTCGGGCTTCTAGATTGCAGATCTAGAACTCCCAAGCACCAGTCCAAGAAGATGAAGACTTCGAGAGACCGTAGCAGTCCTTTCAAATGATGATCTGTCTCCGTAGGGGTCCAAGACACCTTGGCAGTGGATAAGAGGGACCTCCTCTGAGAATCCACTAAACTCGAGAAGTCCCCTTGAGCTGACGAAGGGATCTTCACACCCACGTCTCCCTTGGTCTCGTACCAAATACCCCCTTTTCCGCTGAGTCTAGACGGAGGAAGGGCGAAAGTTGACTTGCCCTGATCCTTCCTTCGATCCATCCAGTCCTGGAGTTTCTTGAAGGCCCTCTTGGTGGACAGCGAAGTCTTCATTTCGACGAACTCTGGGGTCTTACACGACTTGGAAGACGAAAACTGCGAGGGAGGAGACTTGGGAGCTGCCGGCTGAAACTTGTACCCGAAGGACGAGCGCAACAGCCGAACAAGAACCTTGTAGTCCGAGACTGAAGACACAGAAGAAGGTTCCTCTTCTACCGAGTCCGCAGGACTACTCAATTCTCCTTCTTCCCTAATAGGAATAGGAGACCGCCCCTCCGGAGAGGGCGTACGTCCAGCGGGTCTGGCCTTGATCAAAGACCCCCGCTGCTTAGAAGCAGAAGCCTCATCTAGGCTACCATCCTTGCGGCGATCCTTACAGCTCGAAGGAGGCAGAGCGTCTTGACGGCGATGAGCGTCCTTGACGACGACCGAGGCCGCCTTACTTCCAAGACAAGCGTCCTTACGCTTCTTACACGATCGAGCAGACTTCGAAGAAAGCATGTCTTTTCTAGCCTTAACGAGCTCCTTATAAGGAGACACGTCACTACGAGCGTCCTTCCGAGCGTCCTGGTGCACGTCCTCCTCCTGCTCGGCGTCCTCTGAAGCGTCCTGCTGAGCATCCTCAAAAGAGTCCTGAGCGTCCTCTCGAGCGTCACGGCGAGCAGCCTGCCCATGACGTCGAGAGGGAACGAAAGCGTCCTAACGACCCGCTTTCTTAGCGGACGAACGGGAACGGCGATTAACAGAAGGAGACGCAATCGGAGAAAGAGACGAACGCGGAGAGGGAGAAGGAGACTGCTTCATCCTCTTGACAGGCAGCCTAAGGTCCTCCCTCCTCTTAAGCTCGACTGCTGCTGGGCGAGTCCTCTGAGCCATCAGCGATGATAACTGGTCCTGAAGGGACAAAAGAATGTTCTTCATAGGAGAAGAACGAACAGAAGGGGCAGGGCTGATCCTGCGAGAAGACGAGGGGCTAGGGGACGCCTCCTTCCTTCTCACAGGTACAGCTACCTGCTTCTCCAAAGTGTGACTGTAGCGCATCTCAGCTTCATCCCCGGATGACATCCTACCTCTCTTCTGAGGCGGAAAGGCGTCATACGCATCCGGAGAAGAGCGCAACGAAACTGGCGAGACAGGACGTGAAGCGTCCTCACTACGAAACGTCCTTTTCAGAGGACGCGAGTCTCTCCGAGCGCTCCACCCCTTGCGCGGGGAGGACGAAAAACAGTCCTTAAGGATACGCGCCCGTACGCGCTCCTTGGCAGCCTGGGAACTTGCAACAAGGCCTGCTGAAGGGACGCCAGATCGGTGGGGAGCCCCCGTAACCCTCTTGCGGCTTTCGACATATCCCCTCCCTGATTCCTGGGAGTCCGATAGCGGTCTAGGCCTAGAGGCATTATGGGGCCGATCTGACGGCCCCTCCACAACACTGGGGGCACGATCACACACTTTAACAGAGCCAGTTTCTAAGGCTTTCACTTTAGATTCAAGAGTACGAAGAGACTCCAAAATCAGAGAAAGGGCATTACCTTCTCCAGACACAGAATCAGGGCCCGAAGGCAACAACACAGGTTTAGGAGATACAAATTCTACAGGTGTTAGAGCAGGTGAAATATTAGTTCCCTTACCTTTAGTAGAACCACACCTGGAGGAAGACCTCCTGATCCTATCGCGTTCCAATTTACGCCGATAGGAATCATACACCTTCCATCCATCATCGGTCAATTCATCACATTCATTGCACCGATGATCCACCAAACATACATGCCCCCTACAACCCATACATACTGTGTGGGGATCTACCGATGATTTCGGTAGCCTCACCTTACAATCACTCTTCACACACTCTGAAACTCACTGCACTTGATCCAGACATCACGTTTACAGAAAAGCCAATCCAAAATAAAAAAAACAGTCCACTATTGCGTATGCCAATCCAACAATCCAGAATCAATAACCAAAAGTCAATCCAGATACTTAAGTACGAGTCAATCCAAAAAATCCTAGGCGGAGGTCTGTAAACAGTTGTTTACCGACCGGCGACAGAAAAAATATGAATAGAAAATGGGAATGGTTCCTGATATCCGCCTCACAGCGGCGGGAATGGGTACTACCACCTGGCCGCCCACTGAGTGCCGCGAGTTTTGAAATTCTGTCGGACTTCAGAAAATACAGCTATATATATATCTGTCAGGTAAGTTGCATGAACAAACCACCGATTACAAGGTAAAAATGAATTTCAGTTCAAACCATGACCCTAGGAATAAAAAGTTTCCTACTTTTACTAATATAGGCAACAAAATGTTGTTTCATTGTGCTGATTACAACTGCAATCTTGAATAAGATCAATAAACGTTACATATATATGCTAACATTGTTCAAATGAGTGCTGGGAAGGCTGGGAAATATGGGATTGTCTGTGGTTAGAACGGCCAGTCACAAGACTGCCACTATATTGGATTTCAAAACTGCCTTGAAAACATATTTTACGAAGAGCTCACATGCTTATTTTAATTCGTATGGGGCTTTCATATATCACAATATGTTGACGAAACTTCAGTCTTTTAAATGGTATGCTTAGAGTTGCAATTGTATTCATGTTTCACCAATTAAATATCGAGTGAATAAGACCCGTCCACCGTGATGAGGGTTGGCCTGTCGTGATATTCTACCCTATATAAAGCAAGCAAACAAACAAAACAAAAGGAAGTTGAATAGCAATTGGGAAGTTCACGCAGCAGACATCTTCACACAACAATGGCTGAAAGCAACATGGAGTGCCAATCGACGAGTGGGCAGCGTTCTGCCCTACCATCTGTGGCTAAAAACCTTGTTTGAAAGTTAATGGTCGTTCCAGGTCGTGTTTGCAAGCAACATCCAACGCAAAGACTGAAGGTTTGTATTTGTGTATGAACAAATATTATTTGGCAACACTATTAGTATAGCCCCTATGCCTAACATGACTGGGGATCAAAAGTGGGGAATATATGTTTTAAAGTCACGTTAAGTTGAGGAGGCCAGGGGCAGCTCATAACTTTTAAAGTTGTTGATAGAGGACACCAAATCACTACACTAGGTTTGCTTACAGGTAAATATTGTTCCTCTAGCTATAGTATTAGTAAATATTGTTTCTCTATTA